>NW_017537367.1:770617-858681 GCF_001853355.1 Bactrocera latifrons
GAGTATCTGTGGGTTGGAAGCACTCCATATTCGACAATTTTGTTTCTTTATGTTGCCGTTTAAATCGAAATGGGCCTTGTCAGACATGAAAAGACAGTTCAACATGTTTCCATCCTCTTCCACCATTTGAAGCATCTTCTGGCAAAATTTCAAGCGAATCGGCAAGTCTGCAGCATTCAGTTTGTTGGCCATTTGAATTTTATATGGAAATAAGTCCAAATCTTTGTACATTATTGACTGTAATGACTGTCTGCTTACACCTATTTGAGCAGAGACGCTTCTTGTCGAAACGTGGATTGGTTTGTATGGCTGCAGCTACAGCAGCGATTGTTTCCTCCGTTCGAACTGAAGGGTTTCGATGGTAAAGTCTTCTGTTGACTGTGCCATGCTCGGCACAATTGTTTACAAGTCTCATTATGGTCCATTTGCTCGGAAGATTTGCCACCAAACGTGCGCCTATACTCTCTTTGAACCGAAACTACGGACTCCAGTGTTCCAGTTTTTCAGTGTCCCAGTTATCCATTTTTGTTAAATGTAAAAGTCAATCTGCAAAATAAAAAAATAAAAAACAAGTAATGAAGGGCTAAGTTCGGGTGTCACCGAATATTTTATACTCTCGCATGATAAAGTGATAATCGAGATTTCAGGGGTGGTTGTGAACCGATTTCACCCATATTTGGTACATGTCATCAGGGTGTTAAGAAAATAATACATACCGAATTTCATTGAAATCGGTTGAGTTCTTCCTGAGATATGGTTTTTGGTCCATAAGTGGGCGACGCCACGCCCGTTTCTAATTTTTAAAAAAAGCCTGGATGCAGCTTCCTTCTGACATTTCTTCCGTAAAATTTAGAGTTTCTGCGGTTTTTTATTAGTCGGTTAACGCACTTTTAGGGATTTTCAACATAACCTTTGTATGGGAGGTGGGCGTGGTTATTGTCCGACTTCTTCCATTTTTGAACTGTATATGGAAATGCCTGAAGGAAACGACTCTATAGAGTTTGGTTGACATAGCTATAGTAGTTTTAGAGATATGTACAAAAAAGTAAGTAGGGGGCGGGGCCACGCCCACTTTTCCAAAAAAATTACGTCCAAATATGCCCCCCCCCTAGTGCGATCCTTTGTGCCAAATTTCATTTTAATATGTTTATTTACGGCTTAGTTATGACATTTTATAGGTTTTCGGTTTCCGCCATTTTGTGGGCGTGGCAGTGGGCCGATTTTGCCCATCTTCGAACTTAACCTTCTTATGGAGCCAAGAAATACGTGTACCAAGTTTCATCATGATATCTCAATTTTTACTCAAGTTACAGCTTGCACGGACGGACGGACAGACAGACAGACATCCGGATTTCAACTCCACTCGTCACCCTGATCACTTTGGTATATATAACCCTATATCTGACTCTTTTAGTTTTAGGACTTACAAACAACCGTTATGTGAACAAAACTATAATACTCTCTTTAGCAACTTTGTTACGAGAGTATAATTAACCAGATTCATTAAATAGAAAAAAAAGTTATCAAATTTTTTTTTTTTTTTTTTGGAGCGGCTTTCATCAGCCACCCTGTATGTATTAATCTCTTGAGGATTACTTTGAAGGCGATATAATAATCGCACTTCAGGGTGTTCGAAGAGGTCTTAATATACATTTTTCATCAAGGTATATTTTATAAAAACATGGCATAGTATTTATCGCTGCCAACAACCGTTTTGAGCAAGCGAAAACATTAATGAGTATTTTGTAAAATTAGCTTCAATTATGAATTACAAAGAATCTCGTCTGAAACTTTTCTTTTGATACATTTTATGAATCCAAACCTTTATTATAGAAAGCCTTGGAATCAGTATCAATTAGTAACTATAGGGTCTGCAGTGTACTTCAACTATTACTGTTCCTAGTTTATGCTGGTCAAAACAGACGGTTATTTATGCCTGTCAGAGAAAACACAGAAACTGAAAAGTTGAACCCAACGTTCGCAATTTCGTAGTGATGATAACGATATTTTAGATATCGAATTTCAAGTGACGCAAATTTTACTTTGAAAAAACTGCGATAATGAAGAGCGATGACGATGGTACGTAATAATCAACAGGAAAAGTTAAAGCGTCTGAATAAATATATTATCGAAGTGATGTCAGTTTTGTCAAGTAAAAATGGTCAAAGTTGTTTAGCCGGAACTTCCTAATAATGCTGAAGTCCACTAATAATGCTAAAATTAATATGGTTGCATCAAAAATTTCCGAAATATCTATCTATGGGATACTTCGCGTTAAATTCCAATACATGTTATTCCAATATTACATATTTTTACTAATAAACAGATTGTTGTATACTATATGCATTTAAGTATATAGTATATGCGTGAGTCAGACTACCGGTGAGCTTCAATGCAAAATTAATTAGCATTATCTTTGCACAATTGCGAGCAATATGAGTACATAAATCCCTTTAAAGTACATACATGCAAACATAAACGCATGCTCACACAGACATACAGACGTAATATAGTGCTATGAACATGCACAATTCATCACTCAGGTTTTGGCCATGGCCGAGATGCATGCGCACGAAGTGTGTAAGTACCGTTTAAATCCCCTTCAAGACATTTGCTAATTGCCTGCAGTTTCGCATGAGTAATGTACTCGGATTTATTACCTTTGAAAGTGGATACAACAACAAAAGTCATTGCAGTGAAAATGCAAAAACAACAAAACATGCACTATTGCTATACACGAGTATTTCGAAATAGAATTTTTAACTTGCTTACAACTGCTAACGGTAACTATTCGCAATGGAGTAGTTGGTTTGAGAGTAGTTAGGTTGTAAATTAAGCATTTTTTGAGAATTAATTTTAGCAAATTGAATTTCGAGCTAAGTTCTTAAGTTTGTTTTTGGTATGCTCGTAGTCTGTACATATAATCTGCACCTTCATTTAAAATCTAAATCCTTTCCAAAACTTAGATCGTTCGTCTTTTTAAAACCATACTATAATACTTTCTTATAAATTATATATGATTTCTTACAGATATGAGCTCTTAAGATGAGAGAGATCTGATTTTCGCTAAATCTTTATAATTAGTCAATGGCCTGATAGGGCAATGGCTATCTTACTACTGAGATGAACCCCTGTGCACAAATCTTACACGATTTTTTACACAATATATAGGAGAACCTCCAACCTTAAGTTTGTTTCACAAAAATCACAAAAATGTTCAGAAAGAGTCCATTTTAAAGACAGGATTGTACAACATCCGGTACCTACGTAACCTGCTGACGACAGCCTTTCCCCACGGTACTCAAAAAAAAAAAAAAAAAAAAAAAAAAAAAAAAAAAAAAAAAAAAAAAAAAAAAAAAAAAAAAAAAAAAAAAAAAAAAAAAAAAAAAAACGGATCAAAACAGTGCGTTGATCAGCGCCCTGAAAATGCCAAGCATTTCCAGTATCAATTGGCAGCGTGGAATTGACACAATAACCACCAACATGTACTTTGCTGATAGCAATGAGTTCTATGATTCATTTATGATATACTCTGAGTCAGTTTACGTAAAGTTCAGTCGTTGAGTATTAAAATTCATGGTGCTGACGGAGCTCTGACTCATACCAAAGAAAAGCTGACCATTATCCCTAGCTCAGCGCCTCGCCAGACTAAAGAAAAAACATAGTTTGCGATTGTTATACTATTTTGAGGAAAGTTGGAATTATTTTCACTTCTTCGTCTTACTGGTTCTGGTGTTAGTAAGATTGAATATTAATGAAAATATCTTTAATCATACCTAGAAAAATGCAACGTTGCAATGAGCGGAATTATCAATTGAAAAAAAAAGCACAAAATACTTCGGAAAACCCTAAAATCGGTTCTTGGTACCAACTTCAACAAGACCATACCACTCCGCTTTACCACAGGGAGAACTACGGACAAGAATTAATCTTACATTGTCGCCCGACTGTCATTGCGCCTGCTTTGTAGCAACCCATCAAACTCACACGGGTATGTATGCGTGTGTGCGTGTGAAGCATGTAGCCATTTTCCTGCCGCCATATTTTGCTATCTTTGATTACATTAAATATGATTTACAATTAGTTACCTAGCGTTTTGTCTGTTTGTAATGCATGGCACGTGATTTATTTGGATTTAGTGCATTGTTGTGGAACAGAGAAAATATTGAGTAAGCAATATTACTTAAATTTTAATTTGTTTACACTTCATTAATTTATTAATTTATATTTATGTGTTGGAGATTTATGTGCACTCTTGATTTGTGCTTTGAAAAGCCAGTCGGATATTGAAATTAAAGTGCTTTGGTGGCAAAATCACGCATAAATAAGATAAATGTCAAATGGTTTGCTAAGTGCAAATACTCATAAATATTCTAAAATCCTTTCGACATACATATGTACATACAAACATGCAAATGTGTATAGATGTGAGATTTTAAAAACAAAAGCCTTGAACTTATGAATATGCACAAAAGGAAACTTTGGTTTGCTGTACATATAGAGAAAACTGATCAAAAGCTAAAATATAAGAGTTTTGATGAGCTGGCAATATTTTTGCAGCTAAAAGAATAGTTAGAATATGAGTAATAGAATATGAGTTTTCAATAGTTCTGTAAATGTCTTCACAAAGCCGAACTCATTGCTTCATATTTTCTCCTTTGAGAAAGATAACGATATCACTCCTCAAGGATAACATTTTCTGGAATTATTTGTCAATTATAGACTGAAATGCCTTTCAAAGTTTCTAGAGCAGGAAATGTGCAGTTATAGCTGACTTTACATGCATCCATAGAACTCCCCATTTAATATTTACTTTCTCTTCCTTCCTTTTCTTTCGAAATAAGCAAATGCGTTTTAAAAGTTATGCTCTGAATATAATACAGTTTCTACTAAGCTTAACATTAAAGATTTAAACTGGAAACCCGTTGACTCTATACGGCAACCGTATATTTACAATTTTACGTTGAGATATCAGCAGCGATGAGCCACATTTCAGACTCAAGGGATAATAAAACTATATGCTACTACAATTTGAATGAAAATAGGCTGAGATTCCACAAAAGCCTTCCAGCCTTTACAAAATTTGAGCTGCCCATGTAAATACATATGTACCAAACCAAATAAAGGGGCTCTTAAGTGCCTTTCGAGATGTTGTGATTAAAATTCGTTTGAGTGCTTTTTGTACAAATATGTGAGATAAGAATTTAATATTTTAATGTTATAAAGAAGTTACGACAGGAAATAAAACCGACTGTGGTTGACAAATTCATAGAAAATTAGTTTAGATGGCTTTTATGAGACGCGGTCGCAGTGGCCCTAACACTTACTATCTCATATATCGTTCTATGGTGTCTGACATGGTCTTTAAATAAAGATAAGTATTTATTATTGATGTAAAAAAAAAACAGATATTTATTCTCGGGTGAACCGAAGCGATAATAACCTTTACAGTGCTTTTTGATCGGTCAGTTTAGGTGGCAGCTATAAGCTATAGTGTTTCGGTCTGAACAATATGTTAAACAATTTTAGCAATGTCTTATTACCCAAGATGGCATAGATGTCTCCAGACAATGAGACAAACTTCCTGGAATTGAACTTTGTCACACCTTGCCAAATAAAACATTAAATTGTTTGTATGGTAGCTATATGCTTTAGTAGTGCGACCTGAAAAAATTCTTCGGAGACTGTAGCAATTTATATATATATATATATTATTTGTCAAATTTCTTGAAAATACTTACATCGTCAGATGAAAAAGTTTTACATACACGCACAGCTATATGATATGGTGGTTCGATACTGGTAGTAATGAATGATATGTGCAAAGTTTCAGATCGATATGAGCACTGAGAAACTATTTCGTGCATATACTATATATAGAAGTAGACAGACTACAGACGTAGCTAGAACAACTCAGCCCGTCATGCTGATTATTTATCTATATACATAATGGATAAAGAAAGGATTATCACAAAAAGACATTTGTAACAAATTTTATGTCTATAAATCATTAGTGAGTTTTATTATATTATTTATTATTTGCAGGTGGGTTAACAAGTTATAGGGCAGCTATAAAACATGTTCTATCAAAAAAAATAATAATAATAAATAAATAAATAAAAAAAAATCGACTAAGACGATTACAATTTCCTAGGGAACACATGAATTGGTCAGTGGAATGATGGAAAATAATACTTTTCTCTGATGAATCAAAATTTTATTTGATATATTCAGACGGAATGAGAAGAGGCCAATAAATAAGAGGTCATCAAACTTGGCAAGGTATGTTTATGGTGGAGGTGGCATTATGGTGTGGGCATGTTTAGTGGAAAATTGGGTTGTAGCTGAAAATATTAATGTCATAAAGTGGTCAGACCTAGATAATAAGTAGAAGCATAGACAGAGAAGAAGTCAATGGATAAAAAAAAAAAAATGTTCGAAGCTGATTCCACAAAAAGTTATAGTTATGCTATAAAATATTAAATAAAAATCATTATTCTAATAATTTAATTTTTTTCGTATAAAATGGCATGGAGTCAAATAATTTCTATGGTTTTTTATGTTTTTATAAAATAAATAGTTATTCTTCAAATATGAATAATTTGTTTATGTGTAAAATGATAATTTCTAGAATAGGAGATGATAATGTAATTCGTAGGTATGAGACCAATATATTTTTTCCTTTCGGGTGTTGCAAACATCGTGGCAAACTTAAGAAGCTATACCAGTGTGACACTTTAAAAAAAATTTTTTTTTTTGCTTTTTCGATAGTGTATATTTCTAAAAATATTCTGTGAAATCGACAAGGTCGTGTTTTGAATAGTTTCAGGATGGCCGCGTCCCGCTCGGAGTGAAGCTTTAAAAGCGTTTTTCTCGAAACTACATTTTTTAAAATTGCTGACATCTTAACGAAAAATTAACCGATAAACTGAGTATTGTTGAATACATTTGCTAGACAATGACCAATGATATTTTTGATTGGTTGAAAATTGTCGATTTGGCATTATTAAAACGACCATTTTTACTTAAAAAACATTTTTTTTTTTCAAAATCATGCCCATTTGTTGATTTCTGATAATTTTCAAAGTTCGTATATCATTTTATCATAGCTTTAAGTTTAATAAACTGTTTTTTATTTTTTTTTTTTGTGTCAGCTACTTATTCACTCGGACACTTTTTTTTGGCACATCCGGAGACAGCACATAACTCCGTTATTTTTTTGTAAAAAAAATAGCTTATTACGTTCAAAGATGTTCGAAACAATCAATTGAATGCTTTCTTTAAAAAAAAATTCACGAAATCGAAACATTTTTCATACGTTACACTGGTATAGCAACTTAATACCTTGTTCAGGGAAAATATGAGTGTACTGCCAAAAGAAGTGGCATGTGCTAATACAAAACATTACACTGATTACAGAACTATCAAATTTCATCTGATATCGTTAAAGCGAATTCAGACCATTCTCCAATAAATTATTATGTATTATAATTTTCTGATGTCAGCTATCGCAGTGTGATAGTTGCTGGGGTGCATTTTCTTCTAGAAAGTTTGAGTTCGAGTCCAGTGTCTGAGGAACATGAAAGACTCTGTAATTAATATCTTATATTTCTTTTAATTTTAAAATTTTATACGGTTTCAGAATCCAATGTTGAGAAATAAAATACTTCGTTTTTACACTCAATCAAACCGATCCAAAATTCACAATGTTGAAACATTAAAACACTCATTTCGAATCGAAAGAAATATTTTGCGAATTTAAGGAACCAGTAAACTGGAATATACTTTCGATGGCGGTGGGCGCATCATTCATAATATTTTAATCCATTGAGTTATAAAATTCATAAGAAATAAAAAAAATTTCCCAAAACGAATCAAACTTTTACTGTTAATATCTTTTAAACGGTGGGTTTACGAAAACATCGTACAAACCTTTTTTGTAAAGCATTCAATTTCCTACAAAATCTAAGGAACAAGATATTTTTTCAAGTAGTTGGAAGCGAGATAGAAAACTTTCTATATGATAATAAGAAAAAATAGAAAATTGTAAGTAGGAGGACCTTCCCGTTACAATTAAGAACTCATTCTTGGAGAGGCTTCCTTAGAGGTGTCTAGGAACCCATTTTTCATAGTACCAAACGAAAAAAAAATATTTTTTTAATCACCCTGATGTATACATATATGAATATGAGATCATGATCATAGACACATAGTTTTGCTAAAACGGATACTTCGCTTCATCTTTGTCAATCAATGTCAGTCGTTATCTGCAGTTTTGACTTCGTGAACCATAAGTTGCTGTCAGTTTAGGAACATGATACAGGGTCACTTGGATAGAAGAATTATATTATTTTGCCTATTTCTTAGATCAGTGTGCGTAGAGATGATATCAGCGGAGTGGAGCCTAAGTGATCGTAAAGGTAAACTGAGTCGTTCTTAATATTTACTTTCGTTCAAGTAAGGTAAATATCTTTGTTAAAAAGGTAATTTCAACTTTTAGGTATCGTGACCATATTGTATATAAAAACTTTGGAAAATGTTTCGTTTATATTAATATCAACAAGGTTTCGGCCTATTCAAAACGAATCAATTAAATTTTGAACAACTCTTGAACCAGTAAAATCAAATTATTTTCAATGATAAGAACAATCTTTTGCGAAGACGTAATTAGCACAATATTCACGAATAATTTTGAACAAACTGGAGATACGCCAGCATCAAAAATGCATCAATTGGAAATGCAGTTAATTACGTGCGGTATTAAAATTTACCTACAGCTCGCTCCGCTAAGGCGACTCAAGCGTTGCGCAATTACAAAAGTGCTTAAGAAGTACACTAAGTAATATCGTCAAGGCAACGCATTAATGGTAGGCCAAGGGGCGCGGTAAAGTGGCTGCAACACACCAAATAATCAACAGTAAACAGAGCGATTTATGTTTTCACTACTATTGCTGTTGTTGTATTATACAATATTAATGCGCTGCGCAGAGGAAAACAACTAATAAAGGGATAATGAAAACAACCACAACAAATAAACAAACAAGCAACCACAATAAACAACTCAAAACTGAGATTAAATGCCAATGTAAGTAAAACACAAGAAAGCGAGCGAAAACGCACACACATACACGCACTAATATCTCTGCTCATACTTCATTCAGCAAAGGAGCTGAAGGACAAAGGGAACAAAGTGTTGCAACAACGCGCTGCATGCAGCAAGCAAAAGCAGAAATTGGCTCGAAATTATATTGCCCCCCCCTCCCCCCCACAGCGTACAGAGCAGAAATAAAATGAAAATTCGCTGAAATGAATTTGGTGGGTGAGAAGTCGCCGAAAGGGCGTAACATTTTAATTTCCTCAACACTTGCTGTCCACGGAGAGACACTTTCGCCGCGCGGCATGCAAAAATGGCATATTTTTCCTCGCTCTTTTCTTCGTTTTTTGCAAGCTTAAGCGAATCTGTTTGTTCGTTTTGTGACAGTTGCTCTTGCTTTCATTGTTGCTGTTGCTTTTGCGTTGTTTCTGTTTGTGTTGTTGCTGCAGACTTTCAAAACAATAACAGACGAGCAAATTTTGCAGGGATTTATGATGTTTAGCCGGTGAGCAATGGCAAGGGTAGCACCAGGCTGTCACATAATAACGCTTGTAAATCGGTGTTTGTGTATGCTGCGTGGCGGCTGAGCTCAGATTGACAGCAATTGTCGAAAATTGTCGCTGCTACCATAGTGATTTTCAATATATACTAAGGCACACACACAAAGCTTTGTGTATAAAATTTACTTAAGCACTTGCAATGATGGAATATACGCTAATATAAAGGGTGAAGTGGAGGCCGTTGAAATGTGAGGCACAGTGGTGTGTAATTTGGAATTATTATGCAGAATTGTTTTAAGCTGTGCTTATAATGGCGCTAACGCGAAATCTCTAAGATAGCAAATAAATAAAGGTCAATAAATATTTTATAACGAATAAGAGAAATTTCGGAATTTTTGAAGTGCCTATATATGTATGTCCAAATTGCAATGACATTAGCATCTTTTTATTTCTCAAGTGATTGGGTAATTAGAAAATTTTAAAACAAATGCAAAAAAGGTCAATAGACAGTTTGTTTTAAAACAAAACTATATCTTGATTGTTTTCAAAAAGCTTAAAGCATGTATTTTAACACAATTTTTATTATAGAAGATATATATTAAGATCGCTCTACGAACATCGCTATATGAACAATGATAATGGGTTGGTCAGAAGTTTGATCCAAACCTCATATTTCTAATATAATGAATACCGATTCTCTGGTTCAAGTTTTCCAGACCATCACAGTATATTAAATGAGCCTATTCGATTTGCATCAGCTACATATATCTGAAATAAAGTGTACCTTGAGTAAAAATTAACATATTTTCAAGAAACTTCCTTTGAAATAAGAAGTTTGGTATTGTACTCGGATTATTACCACGTCCACAAAACGCCATTAATCTAAAATGTTAGAAGTGTCATAACTGTGCCATAAATTAAGGTAAAGAACCCAAATCTGGGGCACCTGTAGTATGAAAATTCTAAAAATGTGGGCGTAACCCCGCTCCATAAAAAGTTTAAAGTATGCTATATAGCTTTCGAACTAATAAAGCTACATAACAATAATTTACACAGCACAATTTCTTTCAACATTTCTTATAAATTATGGGAGAATTAGCAAAAGCCCCGCCAACTTTCTATATAAACGAATTTTTATATACTATTGAAAGCGCTATTATAAATCGATAACTAAAAGCGCCAAAAAATTTTACTCCTAAGACGGTATGAGAGGGCTACCATAACCGGTACCGAAATTGAACGAAAAGCATGGCACCTGCTTGACAGATTTCATCCAAAGTACTATAAACTTTCACATTCCAGTGTGCATATCGAGAACAATTACTACAGCGAGGTGATACTTTGCACGAATAATACCATTAAAGTATTTCTCCTTATATTCAAAACTTTTCCAAATCGAACCGAAACCGTTCAAGCCCCTAGGTACCGAATATGTGAATCCTAGGGTCTACAGTTGTCTTCTCAACAAAAATATCGGTACGGTTTTGAGATATACATATAACTGAAATTGAGGGATAACTCATCTCTGACATTGGTAAGTCTGTGTATTAAAAATGGTGACTAATATGAAGTTTTCGAACTTCGGGGCGCCTTTATACCGTGTGTATCTGCCAATGTGTGAGTTTTCTTAATGAAAATGAGTAAGTGTTTTTTAGTAATAACAGTGCATTTCTGTGCCCAAAATTTATTAAATCAAGTGGAAACGGGTCCTAACCACTATATACCTAACATCAAGATTTTCGAACCTCCGGCTGATATTACCTCACGTATGTATGCATATTGGTATTGTATGTGAGGTACCTTAATGAAACCCTGGGATCTTTTTATTAGTAAATGACAGGTCAATAGTATACAGCAGATAAAATTTGTTGAAGATAATTTGCACTGTGATTGTCATCCACTAACGATTTCGTTGAAGAATGAAGTGAAACCTTTTCGCTACATTTTCCAATATAGCAAACAACTGAAGATATTCAGCCGACTGCGATCCTTGCAAGTTACGAGAGTATAAATGTTCGGTTACACCCGAACTTAACCACTTCTTATTTATTTAGTATAAAGTGCGGCAGTGTCGCTCAACTAAAAGGGTATTTATGATTTATAAAAAATATTTCCATTTAAAAGTCATGCGCTGTTACAGTTAAACTTAAAATTATCAGAGTATTCATACAAATGTATTCTGTGTTGCTCATACGACTTGGTGTACTATATGAATACTGTACATAACGTTAACTGTGTATATATAAGGTGCTTACCAAACTAAACTAGACTTTTCGAATTTATTGCCGCCTGGTGCTGTCATCTATATGTCGATTTCATGACATTTCATCGAGTGGAAGTGAAGTTATTTTTTTTTTGTAAGTGTCAGTACGAAAATGAGCTTCAAACAAAGCGCCAGCATTATTATTATTATTTTTTTTTTTTTAATTGGTACAATTTTAACCGAAACGTTTCAATTGATGAAAGAAATTTATGGCGATGATTGCAAAGTGCACAGGTGGTTTCAATGTTTCCAAAGTGGTCGTGAGCACATAAAGGACGATCAACATCAGTGATCATTGGAAATTTCATCGAAACTGTGCGTGAGTTCAGCTAAAATCAGCCGAAATCATCATTGAAATTCATGGAAACGGAATTGAACATCTCCAAAACATCGATTTATCGTATTTTGAAGAGAACATATGGATTTACCACCAAAAATTGCTCAGAATCCAACATTCGGAGAACGATTATTTGATAAAGACCTATTTTAACTATTAACCACTCCACGTATGCACCTGCTGCATCGTGCGACTTCTTCCTTTTCGGAAAAATGCGTGTGCAAACGAAAGGAAATAGATAGATGATTTATTTGTAGATTCTTTGATAGATTAGCCAACTGAAATCGCGAACAGAAAAGTGGTGAAACTTCTAAGGAACTACGTTGTAACCATCTAGCATCGCTCATTAGACTATCAACTGCGAACCACTGTATTATCGCCTTGTGAAGAGAACAGAGTTATGAATTCAAAATTGTAATGTTGCTCCCGGCAAGTTAGTAATATTGATATGGGAGACTAGCGTGAATGTGAGGTTATGTGCATATGGTTGTTTTTGTTTGTATTTGATTGCGTTATGGTTATGTTCAAGGGATTTTCATCATTTGCACTGTCGTTTGTTTGCCAATCTTTGTGCTCACATTTTCTTATTTTCTGTTTGCCGCTTTCCAAGCGCCTTTGTCGCAGCCGTTCGACCCCAACACCCGTTATCTGCTGGCACAAGCACTTGCCACCCTTTCGCGTACGCCGTGGGATTGCTTTGGCGTTACAATATTTGCTCTTGTTAATTAAATTGTGTGAATATAACAATTTTCCATATGACTGAACGTTCCATTTATTGTCTTTCAATTTGTTTGGAATAACAGTAATAACAGACGGTAGGAATAACAAGCGATTTGGCCTGTTTACAAATAGGCCACACATACAAAAATACATACATGAATATATAGTATGTGTGTTTGTACTTAAGCTTGGGCTTAGTGCTTGTGTTGCGACTACAATAATTGTTTTTGTTTATGTTTTACACCAATTGGTAATGATTTGCATGTGTATATACACATTACTGTATATGCAATGATCAAGTATTCAAAACTTGTTTCTGTTACTCTACAATATATGGTACTGTTAGAATAGATTTTTTATTTCGGTGACTTAGTCTTTTAATGGTACCTTTTAATAGAGTTATGAATAGAAAGATATTCTAAGTTAAGCTTAGTATTTTTTAAAATATGTATTTTTTGTGGTTAAGTGGTGCGAAAAGTCAATTTAACGGGTTCCCTGTCCAATGTATCACATGTGATACAAAATTATTTTCTTGTACCATTTGTACTGCGTCCATGTATCATATATGAAAAAATTTTTGGTTGATTTGAAATAAGTTTATTAAATGTATCACTGATGGTACATTGAGCGTATGCAATTCAACTTCGTAGTGACATGTTCGTGTATCATAGCTGATACAAATTTTTTGTTACTGTTATATCGCTGTCAAGATGTGTGGGATAGTTCAAAAATTCATCGATAACCTCTAAAAACGCCTACAGCAATATAATTTCAAAAATAAGGGACAGGGAGCCTGTTAAATAACATTACAATTATGGTTTTTAATCATTTTCTCTAAGTAATTATGTGTTAAAAATCTCTAGTTCTGTTAATATAATATCTATTTAAACTAAAAAAAAAACTTAGCAAAATCTAGTTTGAACATATTTTTAAACAACATAAAGTAGATTTTTTTTTGGTCAAAAACAACTTTTTTCAATTTAAAAGAAAATATTGTAAAATTTTACACTGTTTTTTTGGAATTTTTTTAGTTTAACTAGAAGATAAATTTTTAAGAAATATGAATTTCTTTGAATTTTTTGTTTCCGGTGAAATTGCGACCTGTATCCGTCCGACAAATGCACATGCGAGATGCATCGGGCCATTGATTCCCAAATGCAGAATATTAAAGATTTCGTATCCAAAAAATTTGTGAAGCTTAAATATATAATCATAAGCCCTAAAAATTTAGCTTTAGTCACTTTTTCTTGCCTTCCAAAAAAAATCCTCGAAAATATCAAATTTTAAGCTTCCAAAGCAGGCTCACCGCTTAAGCAATTAAGAGTATAAATCAGTCAACAATGTTGGTACTAAAATTTAGCCAAAAATCCTAATGTTTTCAAACCCAGAAGACCAAGCAAAGTTTCTTCCGCATTTGATGTAATTTTATTAGTGAAATCGTCAAGTTATAAGATCAGTATAAGTCAACATCTAGCCAAGTCATGCTTGCGCCGGCTTTATTGAATGGCTTATTCGTCATAAAAATGCGCCAATTTCGTTTGTTAACGATCCCAGAGGGTAGACAATTAGCAGGTACGGTTTTAAACACTTTATTCTGATTGGATTGGATAATGTTTTCTATGCTTAAATAGAAATAACATCGGTCGACATATTTGATTCTGACTTCTGCATGCTAAATTTCAATTTCACTGCAGCAATAATAAGATATTTTTTTATTAAAATTAGTTTTTGTAGAATTTTTTCGTAGTTCTTTTGTGTTTGTATTCGTGTCAGGCAAAGACAAACTTCAAATAAAAATTCGATTGCTATTCAATATTTAATATAATAATTTGAGCATAAAAGCCTAAATAAAAAAAATTTAACATTTTTTACCAGTGCAAAATGTAGTTCTCCTCGAATCTTAGCCTTTTTGATCACGTACTTGTAGCGAGGCATTTACAGGGAAGCACTTGCCCTATTTAAATCATATATTTGTAAAAAAAGATAGAACAATTTAAAATATATATAAATAATGCAAAAAATTAAATATAATAAATGCCGCATACCATATTTACATGGTGTATGAGTAATATTTTTGAATGTCATACTAATTCGAAAAGTAGTACTGAAAATCCATAAAATAAAAAGTATGGAAGACATTTAATAATGCCTCGCATTTTTACTAAAGTTCTTACCAGTGAAGATATTATTAAATATTTCAAAACATAAAATTTGCTGCAGTTATAACCATAACCATTCAATTCTTCAAGGTAAACGTTGAACACACAGATTCATCTATTATTTAAGGGATGAGTTACATTTAGAAATTAAAAAAATTAAAATAAAAAAATTTCGCTCTAGCTAATTGAAACAATATTCAAAAATATATTCCTGAAATTTCTTCGGTTTACTCCGAATATTTTCAAAGAAATTCGCCCCAGAACCACTGCACTTCACGCAGCGGCTGTATAGGTACCAAAACTTTGAGGCTCGTTTCCTCGAAACTAACTTTCTTTATCCGGCCGTCGAAATTGTGAGTGAATAATTTAACCGATTTACTTGAATGAAAAATGTTAGACAATTCCGAGAAAAACTCGAACGGACACGGGTAAAATGACACTTTTCATAAACTCCAGGCCTGACACCTCAATTTTTCGAAATTCTCAAAACCACTCTAAAATGCACTTGATAAAAGTTTCCTGATAAAAAAAAATACTTTTTTCGTTTCAGATGAGCAGCCCAGAAAGGTAGTTGACGGCCGCAAAAAATGTTAATCAATGTCGATTTAATTTTTTTTTTTTGGCGCAAAATAGTTTTTGTTTGGTAGTTCAATAATACATCTTAATATATGTATATGCAAAACAATCGGATGTGACCTAATTTTGTTCTCCCATAATAAAAGTGGAAAAAATTAAATTTTTTGACGGTACTAAATCAGTCACGGACCTATCCCTCCGCCGCCTAAATAAAAAAGGTTGTATCCTATCTCATATTGGGATAATGTTTTTGTACCTTTTTTTAATCTTTGTTGGAAAACTTGAAAATAAAGATTTTCTTTGCTCTTTATACCAACCCGCAATATGAGTGAAATAAAGTAACAAAATGAGTTGCAAGTTCTATAATTTTGGGAACGAAAATCCATAAACCCAAATAAGCAGTATTAGTTATATACAATAAATCATTTAAAGTTCGAAGAGAATTTTCGGCTACTTCTTCTATCCAGTTATACATATCGGTTAAGTTCCACGCCATAAAATTTTCATCAAAATCGATCTTATTCCTCCTATGACGAGGCGACTAATCATCGTTCAAGATGATGACGCGAAAAAAACTTGGCTGCACATAACTGAAATTTTGGAATTGAAAACTTCTGAATTTTTCATTGCTGCTTTACTTTAAATTTTTTTAAATTGATTTGAAAATGTGATACCTCTGCTTCGTTTGACAGCCATACTTTTACGAAATTCTGCCAATATACACCTTAAGTAAATCTTTAAGTTAAAGTATATCAGAAAACTTAAAATTACGCAAAGGTACAATGAGCGACAAAGGTGAGCCAACACTTTGGTTTATAATTAAAATAATAGAAAAAGCATATATTTTTATGCAATTTAATATTTTGTTTGACTTCTCTTAGCCTTAATCGACTCTATCAGTTTTTTTGAATACCCCACTGGCATTTTTTCCACTCCTCCAATAATGCAACTTTAATGGATTATTGCCCCGATATATTTAAGTGTTTTTTTTTTTGAATTTTCCGGTCCAGATAGTCCCATATATGCTCAATTGGGTTTAGGTTTGGAATACTAAATAACCAGACAAGCCCAAATTATTAATGCTTGGAGCAATATTGCTGTTGAATGTCTCCAAATAACCTCGTGTTGTATTCTGAATTCTTTTTTCGCCAGATTTTTCTGTGCTTTTCTGAGCCAAAAAACTCAAACTCACTTCCGTCAGTAAAAAATGCAGTGCTCCAGAAGCAAAAATCCTTGGTTTTATATTTTTGGGCATAATTTTATCGTTTCGCTTTGTAAACTTTTAAAATAAATGGCTATATTCGCCGTCGACGAACACTAAAACCATTTTTTTGCAAAATTCTTCTAATTATGCTGGCACTTACGGTTGTTTTCAGATTCCTTTGTGATATCTTTAGCAATCTTTACTGCATTACTACCGGGTTTCTATTTAACTTAATCTCTACAGTTTGCCTTACTCCCTTTCATTCAGACATTTTGGTCGGCCTGATCTGTTGAAGTTTGGTAATTGCTTGCAGTTTTTAAAATCTGTCGCAATTTTTTTTTACAGATGCAGGATTTCTTTCAAGGATTTTCGAAATTTGTCGCGAAGATTTTCCATTTCCATTTAAATCAATAATGATTTTCCGGGTTTCCAAGTACATTTCGGTGACAATGATTTTATATATAATTTTTTTAGTTCACCAACTATTTCACTTAAAATAACAATTACGAATGGAGAAGGAAAATATAAAATTTAGTTTACTTGCTAATGTACACGCAAAAACTTGTTGAAATATGACGATATCTCCAAGCAATAAATTTAAAAAAGAAATGTTTACTCACTTTTGGCGCTCATTGTATATTAAACCAGAAATTAGCGATCGTACAACGAGTTCTTAACTCAGCTGCAGCTGAGACCGTGGAGAGTTCATTCGCGCCGTTCAGAGCTGCTCGGACTAACGTACAAAACTACTTGAAGCATTTTACGTCGAGATCTTAAAACAAAGGCGTCCAAAAACCAGCTTGCCGCTCGACCTTCCCAAGCGGCATCGCTTTGCTTTATGGGCTCTTGAAAAGCTTCAAAAAGAGCTGACGTTCTCTGGCTCAAGGGTTATGTAAACAAGTAAAATTGCCACATATGGGACGAAGAGTAATCTGGTTCTAGAGCAGCTATTTTATCCAGAAAAATTAATGGTTTGGTGTGGTTTGTGGGCCGGTGATCCGGATGGTCCATCTTTATTATATTGCAATTGGAAGGTCCTCCGACTTACAATTTTCTATTTGTTCCTATTATCAGATAGAAAGATGCAAACTGCGCTTCCAACTACCTTTCATAGATTTGTAAGAAATTAAATGTTCTACAAAAGGGTATCTTTTCATTATATATACAATATCATAAGCAGGTTTATTAAATTATAAAAAAAATACAAAGAGATCATTATCTCGATTTTGCTCGGTCAGTTGCTTATTCGATGCATGGTCTAAAAATTTCACAGTACATTAGAATTTGATTAGTTAAAAGTTTTTTGAAAAAAATGTACGAGCTTTGTTTACAACTAAATAAACTTCATACTGACCTAACCATGACAATAAAAGCAAGAGCACTTTAAAAAGAAAATGGTAGTATGGCAAATATCAAGTAATTGCTGATTTTGATTGTTGTCAGAACCCTAACACGAAGTAACTAATATGCAATGCGTTATTATATTTATTGCTATTGCTGTTATCTGCAAAATGTTATGGCCTAATTTTCAGCTCACAATTCATTTAAAATTTATTCGCACCCTCCACACACATAGCGTACCAACACATAAAACATTAAAAGCTTTTTGATTTGTACTTTTACTAAAATTGCTTTTTGACAAATCAAATTTATGTGCGCAACGAGAAAGAATGAGAGGAAAAAAAAAAAAAAAAACACAAGAAAATTGCGAAAAATTGAATGGTCATGCGTAAGCAACATTTTCATTGAATTGTTTGACCATTAAATTTCCCAAAGTGCAGCAACAGCACAACAGTGGGGCATGAAAATGTGCAGAACGAAAAAAAAAAAAAAATGTGAAAAAAACAACCGAAAAGGCAAAAATATTCTACTTACCGAGTTAGAGCAATGAGCGGCGCAGAGCTGAGCAGAGCAGTGCATTAGAGGCGGCGGCAAAGTAATTGCGTAATGCCCAAAATTGTCGACATGTTGGCGACGACCGCTCGACAGTATCCACTGTAATTGTGTTAACAAGAAAATGCACACGCACTCACACACAAATGAAGTGCGAACCTGGACGTGTGCGTGTGTGTGCCTGAGTGCAGTTATACCAGCAGTTATGCGTGCGTGTGTGTGTGTGTTAACACGAAAGCGTGTGTAAGCTCTTACTAAGCAGATAATGCATTGTAGCAGCAATAAAAACAACAACAACACACAAATACAGATATCTGGATGACAACATAATTTGAAAGCAATTTTCTCGCCAAAATGCATTGGGGAATTGAATTCAACTGCGACTGCTGCCGGTGCGAGAAATGCCAAAAGCTGCATAAGCAGCCGCGGGAAGGGTGGAGGGATGCGGCAGTGAGTACGGTATACGTCTATATGTATTTTTCTATCAGCAACAAACAATAAGAAATTGCATGCGATACAAGAACAGTGAAAAAAGCTTTCAAATGAAACAAGTGAAAAAGCTAGAAATTAGGAAAGTAGAATTCGGTGCTGTTGTTCTTGTTGGCTGACACTTTCTTGAGCTGTTGCTACTGTGCGTTTTTGCCACATGCAATTATTTGCAGCATGTACACGCATATGTACTTGCATGCACATAACCTTAATCCAGTTGAGAAGCTGCATATACAATGATGATGAAAATAATGGAAACACAAATGCAAATTTGTATATGGAATATGTGTTTTCTTTCATGTAGGTATTGTTTGTTAATAGTTCGCAAAACCAACAACACACTTACTTCGTAAATATTTATTTTGTTTATTTTCTTGCAATTTAATTGAAAAATCTTTGGAATATTGCTGCACAAATATTTGATCTGAATTATTTATAGGGTTGATTTAAATAATCCCGCAAAGTGAAGTCAGCAGAACTCAATCTAGACTGACCAATTGTTCCTGATTGATTAATACACCTCAACCATTTTTTGATATCCAATATAAAAGTAATTTGTGGTGAGACTAGTTCATTAGTTGGTTGATACGTAGGCTATCATTAGGGCCACTGTGCTCCTTAGTAGTAACCAATTTATGCCTTATCAATTAACTCTGTAGACTTTTTCCCACCCAAGCAGCCAAATTTCTCTTAAATTAGAGTATTGGAAGCAGTCGAATATATATCTTCTCATCCGGCTGAAGGCTTCTTATTCGTATAGCTACTGTTCTAGTGTCTCGTTATCCTCCGCGCATGAGTATGTATCCTGTGATGACATCAACAATATTCCTAAGCTGAATTTTGCCTAAAAGTAAAAGCTTTTTCGTCTACCCATCATCAACAATACGCCAAAGTAACTTTATAGTATGCTCTGTACTGCTTCTAATCCAAGACCAAAGGTTTTTCTATAAGGTCCACTCTTTTAAACAACCCTTGAAGTAACTGAATGCTCTAGGTCAGCTTTTATGTTTTCAGCTGTATAAGAGCGTTTCAACCCTTCTCATTTCCTTCTATTCCTATATAACCAGGTGCCCTGAAGATATTAATTTAGTTAACTACTTAAAGTTTAATAATCGCCTGTTTGCATAGCCTAACGCAATGATACTTAGTATTGGCGCTACAGATCGCCTTAAACCTTGAAACTAGTTAGTGGTAAGAAAAATTTATCGATATCAGTTCCCATCGAAGGGCTTAGATTTTCGTTTCGCTTTCTAAGACAACTCAAATTTCTTGTAGATATCTTACCAAATAAAATAGTTTTGCATACAAAGACTTGATTACGTTCGATCAGAAATTTAATATATATATATCTCAACAACTGAAGGACTAGTACAGATACGCCAGAGAGGCAGACATACAACCGAACATGGCTAACTCTACTGAACTCACCACGTTGATCTTATATACCTGATAGAATCACCAACGTGTCTTTTTTTGTATTACAAACTTGGCAGTAAACTTAATATGCCCTGTTCAGAATACAATTAATAATCAAACGACAACACAGTATTAAGAAAATGGTGGTTGAATAACATCAAAACTGCTTTTGGAAAAAAAATTTATGAATTTCTTTCAGAAAAGGAACGCTAACTCTTTATTCGTCACTCCATAAATCCCACTTTTCTTTTCTTATTTGCCTCTCGACTTGCACTCCTGCTTTCTCAGAGCAATCATGAGAAACTCGGTACAAGGGAATTTGAAATTATGAAGGGAACACTTCTCCAACCTGCTGAATGGCAGTGAAACACCAGGAAATGCTCAACCTGATTCCCGAATCTACTACGATGGATACGGCGAAGAGGCATTGACGCTGACAACATCTGTTGAGATTGGTGAAGCAGAGGATGAGGAATACCTCTACTCCGTTGGAAAGGCGAGGTATAGGAAGATCTGGCACCGACAACTGGCGCGTTGTTGCTGTCGCTGTTGTAAACTCGGCTGTAACTCTGTAAGCAGTGTCTACGCCAACAAAGAAGAAATATCTCTTATAATTGGCGTTTAAAATAAATGTTTTTAATTTATTTCAAATAACTAAAATCCATAAAACAAATGTTTATATTCAATGGCTTTAGAGTAACTACCATATGAGCAAACCACACTAATGAGGTATCTGCACAATCTCTTGTGCAAAATTCAAATTGATAAATTTAATATTGCTTTTAACGAGCAGAGAAATGGTGGATCAAAAGCAGCTGAAATTAAATGCTGAAAATTATTTCGCTAAAACATTTATAAGAAGCTGATGAGTAGTATCGGGGTATTTTACAATAAAACGTAGAAACTATTTGTAGCTGTATATGTTATGCTTTCAGATGCTTCTAACATATAGTATATTATAAATTTTAATTACTTTATTCATATTTTTCTCGTTGCGGCGTAATTTTTCGGAAGGATATTTTTTTCCTTTTATTGATTGTGGTATCTTATGAGAGGATCTAGTTTAAAATTCGTCAGTTTGCAGAAAGATTTGGCTTAAATTTTAAGCATAAAATAAGAAATATTACTCTTTTCTCTAAACGAGTTCCTGGTTAAAAATTGTGGCGAAAATTAGACAATTTAAGGAAACCAGGACAGATGAACCGGAAACTAAAATGTCCGAATAGTCCAACCGTAAACCGTGATTCATACAGCCTACACCATAATTATACGTTTATTTGGTACAGTTCATTGATTCATTTTGTACTAACCCTTTTCTGTAATTTTTCTCAACACTGTAGAAACACATACACAAGTCTCACATATATATAGAATAAAAGCGCTATATGTTAAAATGCATCATATACATATGTAATTTGGAAAATTCAAATTTTGTCGAAATTTTTGCGATAATTTCCCCAAAGATTATATGCAAGAGTGCAGAAGCGATTAGCCTGTAACCGCTTTGACACGCAAGCTTAAACGGACACACACACACACACACACACACACACACACATAAAGACAGTTTAAGCACAATTCTAATGCGTAGTATTGTTTTTGTCATTATCGTACTCTATATTGCACATATTTGCATTGTTACAACGCAAATAGACAGTTTTATTGTTGTCGCTGCCACAAGTATTGACTGCTGGCCTGTGGGGCATGAAATGCAAATGTGGTAATGCAAAATTGCTGTAAATTGCAAGTGCATTAGAGTATTAGTGCATCCATATATATGTATGTATATGCACATAGTATGTTGGCTTATTGACTGATGCCAGAGTAGTCGAGCTGTTGGGCACTTGAGCCCTCACGGCCATTGGAAAATTGGTTGTGGCAATAATTTTTTGATGCCTCCAAGGATGCGGAATGGCAGTATTCAGTATGTGTAATTGTGTGTTTGTGTTAGTGTTGGCGCAAATGTGTTTTTCGCTTACAGTTGTGCACAAACGTAATGTTGTGTGTGAATGTGTGTCGTTATTGAGACCTCTCTCTTGCGCAGCAACCTTTATCTGCAACAAGCACGTGCAATAAGCCGAAGGCTCTTATGTAATATCTAAGTGCAAAAAAAATTTTACTTGGGAAATTACTCAAATGCTCTAGTTTTAGTGCTCCTTTAGGAAAAAATATATCCATAAATTGCCAGCAGATAGCACAAGAAAGCAGTTAAACTAACAAGACTTGCAATAATAATACAAGAAGCAAGTGCAATAAGCCACAATATTTAATGCACTCATATTTGCCTTACGTAACGGTAACGGTATATGTTATGCCCTAATGAGTCCCACCGGATGTGGCCGATGCATGCACAAACGCATGACAAACTAATGCATTCTTGCATTTCCAATGATAAACGAATTGCAAGAGTTATTATGGCACCGATGTGATCTCATATTGCTATTTATATGCAGTTATTATTTTTTTAATATTAAATTATTTGTACCTGATAAAGACTAGATTGCCATAAAAGTGGAAATGGACCTGTACGATCTCAAAATTTAATTTATTTATTAAAAGATCGCTAAACTTTAATACTCAATTAAGTCGAACCAGATATAAGTCAAAAAGGTTTATGACAAAGAACATTATTTAGGTTAGAAGAGTTCAACTCTCATGCGAAATTCTGATCGGTTTGATGCTCCAAAAATAAACCAATCAAGAAATAATCAAAGAAGAGGTACATTTGGGTGCAACACAACATAATATACATTTAAATGATGGATGGATCTATGGCATTCTCGTCATTTTGATATTTATAATGCAACCATGTCATTGGATCGAGTCTAAATGTTGTCAAGGTTTCCATCTGAGCCAGCAAAGTATGCAATAAAGATGTGGTGGGTTTGCGATTTTTCTGTAAACTAGCCTATCAACAAACAGATTTACACAGGAAAATTGCCAAATAAAAAACGAGAAATTAACCAAAGTGAAAGAGTTGCACACATTCAAAGTCGAGATCATAAATTGAAATCGTACAAAATAAAGCTCGTGCAAGAGCCAATCGACCTTTTCAAGCGACATCGCTTCGCTCTATGGGCTCTTGAGAAGTTCAAGGTTTTCTTTTCAAATTTTGTTCAGCAATGTATCCCATTTCTTAAGAAATTGAAGAGCTGCCACTTTATCCCAAAAAAAAGCAACGATTAGATATAGTTTGTGGAATCATCGGTCCATATTTCTTCAATGATGATGGCGGTGAGAACGTAGTTTTCAATGGCGACGGTTATTGCGCCATGAAAACCAACTATTTGTTGCCTGAAAATGAAGTTCATGATCTCAGCGACAATTGGTTTTCAGAGAGAACACTTCGGCAAGCAGATAATTTCACGTTTTTATCCGGTCTATTGGTCGCCAAGAACGTGTGATATCACCACATTAGGCATTGTCCTGTGACGATATGTAAAGTCTAAAGGCTATGCGAAAATTACGCCTTGGAGAGTCGAAATGTTCGAACAAGTAAACAAGGCTGAAGTAAAGGCGTAAGAAGGTTATTCCGAATGCTAATAAACATTTCCCATTAAATTTGAAATTCTGTGTTATAAATTATTTATCATTTTTTAAACATAGCCAAAATGAGGATATATAGATATTAAAAATGCAATAATTTTCTAAATATAGCTACAGTCATTGAGTTTCACAATCAGATGGTAGAAAAGAGTTTTGAAGGAACAGGTGCAATCCTATATTTCAGAATGAACTGAACTCACTTCATTGTAACTAAATTTCGTGTCTGTAGTTACCAACTTACTCTACTATCTTACAACTACGCCTTTTTCCCGTTTAGTACAACTCCAAATTCAATATATTCGTTTACTTTCGGCATACAATTGAAACAACTCCAAATTCAATATATTAATTTACTTTCGGTATACAATTGAAACAACAGTAAAGTTATTAGAGTAAAAATTTGAAAAAAGAGAGCCCTCAAGGTACTTCACTTAAGGCCCAACTGTGGACAACCTTGCATATGTCGGATTTTTTACCGAACATATCAGTCAGTCAGTCTGTGAGTTTATTAATTTTAAATTGGGGGAAATTGACTTTATGATGACAGAAATTCCATTGTAGAATTTCTGATTGATTTTATACGCCATGTATCGGTCGATAAGTAAGACATTTTAAAGAAATGCAGAAATAATCTGCTTCTATCAATGCAATATGGTGACTGTCAGACACCCGCTTAAAATTCAAACGGACTATATTTCTGGTAATGGTATGTCTATGTGTTCATTGTGAGAAAAATGTCGATTTGCAAATGTCTGCAACTAATAAAAATATTAGAAAAGTCAAGAATGGTGCTGATTATAGTCAGGCAAGTGTAAGAGAGTTGGCAAGAGAGCTCGATATCCTCGAGGTTCCGTTCGAAAGATTTTGGTGAATATTTCGGGCAGAAACGTTTTTTTTTTTTTCAAAAAAGCGTATCATGCTCGATCGCGCGAATTCAGATTCCACATTCATTGAGACTATTATAACTGGTTTGGTGCTTCATAAATTTTTTGGGGAGGGACAGAGGGTTAATAAGGTTATATTTGGCCGTATTGAGCCGTTCGTGTGAGAAGGTTCGTCGAAAACGAGCAGAATTTAAAGTCAAACACAATAAACACCATCCATTACCAGATTTCGATCCGTGTGATTTTTTTCTTGTTCCCCAAATGGAAATTGGTGATCTATGAAACTGCTTTTCAGTCGATTGAGGTAATGAAAAAAAAAAAAAAAAAAACAAAAATCCACTGATGAAGCTGAAGGCCATTTCAAAAAATACTTCAGAAAAGTGTTTACATTTGGTGGGGATTTTTTTTATTTAAAATTTCCGTACTTTTTGTTTCAATATATACTTAGAAGCTGACGTTGATGTTTTGGACTATCCGTATTTAAAACCGAGTCCACAGTCAACTGCGTTTATAAAATGATTGGAAACTCCAAATCTCCCTGCACAACTACTTATTAAAAATTTTTAGTCAAAAGTGGGAACCGGAACGAAATCGACTATTTTATTCCAGTTGTCCAACATGGAACTGCGACTGCAAGTTTTATAAGCATAAGGTTAGGGTGTGAAGGCAGTATAAAATAAGTAAAATCCACGACAAGTACAAGAAGAGTAACTTGATCTACTTCATTTTCTTCTGCTGAAAGTCTTGATGTTAGTCCGAAAAGGTCTCAATTCATAGGTACTTTTGGATTCCATAGCAAATTATCATTGTTTTTCAGGTTGCAGTAGTCAATTTCGACGCAAGACTACAGTGTAAGTATACCATAAAATTTTAGTGAAAAACAATATTGAAATATAAATATGTATTTTATTTAAAACATTTTTTTTATTTCTGGTATGATTTTTTTAAGTAAAATTTTCTTGCTTGAATACGCTATATACAATATTAGAAAATACTGCAAATGTGTATGTTTTAACAAAATGACAACGTCCGTTATTAAATTTGCATTTATGAGCTGCTCTTACATAGAAAGCAAAAACAAATATTTTTTTAGTTTCAGTTTTGAAAAACATTTACTTTGGTCAACGACGCGGCCACTGAAAGTAAGACTCTTCAGGTAAAATAAATATTTTTTCTATCAAATTTTTATGCGCAAATTTGATAGAGGAAATATTTATAATATTGTGCTTGAGCATCAAATTTCATTTAACGCCATTGTCAGTGGGGATGCTCAAATTTTATGGAGTGTTTTTATAGTCACTCGACAGGTGTAACTATCAAAACAAATGAGGTGCTGTCAAGTAGAGAAGTTAGTTTGACAATATTTTGCATATTTTATGGAAAATATTTTATCCTTAAAAAATTAAATGTCAGATATTTGAATAGAGAAAAAAAAAAACAAAAACTTTAAAAGCTCCTAAAAGCATTTGACTATAAATGCATAAAAATGCCCAATAAAATTCGAAATTCCACATTTTCCTCTTTTTGGGCTTCAGACAGACCCTTTTCAACTCATAATTCATCTTTACACATTTAAGCCAACAAGTTAAGTTGCTTGGCGGTGCCGCAGCCAAAGCGTTAAGTAGCGGCTAAAGTGGTGCGGCGCTCATTCGCTTGGCAGTAGGTTCGCACTTCAGCTGTCATTGGCCTAGCTGGTGATATGTTGATGTACTCGCAAAGCAGCACTTAAGAAAGTAGCTTTGCCCCGAGCAACGCACACGTTTAAGCCAAATGTACGTATGCAGGGCCATATATAGTATACTTAGACACGGTTAATGTGACAGGCATGTGTATAATATCGTGGTCCGATAATGCCAATCTTAAAAATGCAGTCACTTTTGGACCATAAAGCCATTCATTAAGTTATCTAGTGGAGATCAGGGAGGATTTTGCTTATGATTTTCCTATTGAAAAAATATTTCGACAAGTATTTTAAGAAGCGAAGTACCACATAAAGTTCACTAATATTTATTTTGAGCTTAGGAACAAATATACTTTTTTCCTTAATTAAAGCATCACAATTACCTGTATTCTCGAAATTTGTTACTTTCATGCCATCAATGGGCCTTTCAAGGCTGTTGTCATTGAGGTTTTTTTTCACTCATTACCTAATATAGAACTTTAACTCGTCACTCTGATAGATAGGGACGGATTTTCTTGCTTAAGGAACACTCAATGGTAAAACTAACAGTTTCAGGTTTATAAATTTCACTAATCTACATTTTTAATTCCTCGCTCCAAGTAGTTTTCTGAAGAAATAATATATCTAGTTCTCCAAGCCTTAGATATTAATGCATGGAGAAATGCACAGTTAAATTCATGCCATAATTTTCTAATTCTTCACCAAGACATTATTTTTAATCTCTCGTACCATGATACAAAGAGTATAATAATCAATTAACATTGTTTTTTTAGACGTTTGGTTTTTAAGAAGAAATTGAGTATATAAAATTTAATGTCATAGTCTAGAATTAGCTCTGATTTCGGACAAGTAATCGCTGCTGGCTTGAATAATTTCAGCGGGGATGACCAATTTCCTACCACCTTTTACAGCAATTGGGGCAATATATTCTGTTGCAAGGCGTCAAACGTCTCTGGTTTATCTGCATGAGCAGCAACTGCACATAATAAACAAAATAGTCCTGTGAGATTAAAGTCGTCCTGTAACATTATGATCGTGTTAATTTTTGAAGAAACATGAACCAATGATTCCCTCTGTCATAAAGCACAGCAAACAGAGACTTTTTAAGATATAACAGAGTCTCGACAATGGCTTGTGGATTATCATCCCCCCCAAAATGCGACAATGTTTTTTATTAACGTCCCAATTCAATTAAAAATGAGCTTCATCGCTGAACAAAATTGTCTTGTGCAAATCGGTATCAATAACTGTCTCGTTTTGTGCCAATTCTACAAACTACGCACTTGATGGTCATTATTCTTTAATTCTCCCACGATTAGAACACTGTATGGCCGAAAACATTTCTATCCGCAAAACTTACCATAAGCAGGAAGAGTTCTTCAACTAAATTGACATTGTTCAGCGAATCAAGAGACAGCGGGTGCCTGGCTGGGTTATATCGTTCAATAGATAAAAACACTCAAGCTCTGAAAGTATTTTATGCATTACCCTCCGGTGGATGCAGGAGAAGGTCTCCACTTCTTTGGAAAAAACAGGTGGAGAAGGTGGATTTTACTTTTGTAAAATCGCCTATAGACGCGTAAATGGTGTCTACGCCAATAAAGAAGAAGAATAGCTTTATACTAGACACAGACATTCTCTGATTTGTTCCTCTTAGACAAAACGTCAACGCCAAGTTTTACGTGGAAGTCCTCAAGAGACTCAAACGAAGGGTCAATCGGGTCCGACAAGACTTCGCAGCCGATTGGAAGTTGCACTACGACAACGCTCCGACTCATAGCGCTTTTATTGTGAATAGCTATCTAACTAAGAGCGGCAGCTAATGGCAATAGAAGAATCTCACACGTTTTTAAATTCCTAGCAATAATGTTTGCCTGCACTCGAACTTAACACTGCCATACTATACTTCTGCTTTAATTTTCAGCCGTAGCAAGGTGATGCCGCTCTGCGCAGTGTTGCTTACTTACCGTACTTACTTACTTTTAATCACCACCTGTTCGACTGCAAGTCTACTAGCTGTCTGCTAGGCATATTGAAGCTGCTCTAACTACTTTGCTATCCTACTCGCAGCTAAGTGCAGTAAGATGGAAAGCAAAAAATATAGCTACGTTCAGAAAGACTCACTGTATTAAGAGACGTAAAAAAGTTGTGGGTTTGGGTGGACTTACAGGATTTACGCGTAGCCGTTACACGGCGCAAATGTGTGGGCGTCAAATTGGTTGAGGTAGTGCGTTGGAGAATTTGTTATTTTTGTATTTGTACGCCAATGTCAACCGTCTATGTTTGTTTTTCATTTCCGCCACGATTTTGGTGCGTCACGGAGTGTGGAAAGAGCAGAAGATAGAGAGAGAGCAAGGATAGAATGCTGTCACAGCGCCGTTTAAGGAAAGGTCGATTTTTTAGTGACAATGCTAGCACAAATTTCCCCATAAATTTGTTGTTGCGCAAAAATTTTAAGACAATTAGAAAGGCGAGTGACTAGACACAGACGCGTTAATGATTATGACCGATAAGCAGAGACAAAAATTAATGGTTGGCTGACTTGCAACTCAAGCAGCAGTGACAGCTGGGCTTTTGTTTACCGACTCACTCACTCACTCACTCGGCGACTGAAGGAGCGAATGCCTGTTGGCTGCTTGGTTGGCGTGTCGCTTAGCTGTTAGATTGAACGCCTGCAGCAGCAACCCGCATCCTTTTTTGAAGTATGCACAAAATAAATGTTTACATTAAAAATCCTTATTTGCATAATTTGCTAAGGAACCCAAGGCAAGGACCAGAACAAAGACAAAGGCAAGGCGTGCATCACACGAGGAGTGAGCGCTCATTTTGCATAGCGTAAAGATATTGTTAAAAACTTTATCTTTGCGTTTGAAAGCTTTGCATTGTCTGGCTCCACTCACTCTGTGCTTTCACTTTACCGTTATGGCGGTATTACAAGCTAATGAAAATTGAAAGTGCATGTAAAATGCCAAGAAATTGCGCTTTCTTCTCAAGATTTATGTGCCTTTAATAGAAATCCACATATTTATTGACGCCATATTTTAGGTTACAAGAACAATTTTTAAGTGTATAACATACAAGCGCATCAGTATGTGTACCTGACTTCATAATATATTACTGCTACACAGTGGGTACTCAATTAGATGTGCTGCACTTTCATTTGTGTTCAATTGCATTGTGTTGCAAGTGGGTTTGCAATGTATGCTTGCCATGTAAGCTTGGCTTCCACACCACGGATCAACCAACATAAAAATGTAAATAAATATGTGTGCGTGAAAAATGTGTGCCATGTAATTAATTGCTTACGATTTTCTGATTGAATTCCTTACAAATTTCCTGCTTTCTTTCTCTCTGCCGCTCTGTGCAGCTCCAACTGTAATTGTGGCAAAGCAAGCATACTTTGCCATATTATCAGCAGCATTTTTTCATTGTAGTTTTTGCAATCTAGTTTACCAATTTCCAGAGTCAACTTCACATTTGTTCGGTGGCTAATAGAATTTTTTATTTCGAACTCCAAACCCTTCCGGCTTAAAAATGAAATTCTTCGAAGCAGTGATTGAGTTGTGATTGTTTGCGAGCGGCAATGAAGTAGTGGTGTGGTGAATTGTTGCTGCTGCTGCTTCTTGGTTGTCGGTGGCATTTGCTAGTAGTGCGAAATTGCGTGATTACTTCCCTTCAAGGTGAACATAGTGCACATAAATTGTTCTTCCCTGATTTCTTTTTGCTTGCTCCTATTTTCCGCTTGAGTAATAAATTTAATTTTTACCGTTAGCTATGTGTATATAGCAATTTCATTATGGGTTTTTGGAGATTCAGCTATATGTATAAGTGTGTATAGGAACATATAACGTATTGTGGTAACAGATACAGGAATTGTGTACAAAACTAAGCTTCCGTATTACAGTTACATTTAGAGTATTCTTGTAAGAGAATAAATTTCGTTCAAGAGGCATCAATTGTTATAGATTTTATTACGCAATTTTTACTTCATCCTTAAATCTAAAGTTGCTTCCGAATAGCTAATGGTTTTTCGAGGGCTCTTGTTATGACATAAAGGCACTTGGTAGCTCGGCAATCCTTACCAATAGCTGTTAGAAAAATGTATCGTGTTAGACTGAACAATTACTTAAAAATAACATAAACATGGGAGTTGACCTCGTAAAGGGTATTCCAACATTAAATCCAGATTGATTTAAAATTAAATACAGGGCGTTCAAAAATTAACCAAGGAATTTGTCGACCTTTATGAATTTAAGAGTTTCTCTTCTCTTGATCGGCTTAGTCACCACTTACGCGATTATAGCCGAGTTAACAACAGCGCGCCAGTCGTTTCTTCTTTTCGCTACGTGGCGCCAATTAGATATTCCAAGTGAAGCCAGGTCCTTCTCCACTTGGTCCTTCCAACGGAGTAGAGGTCTTCCTCTTCCTCTGCTTCCCCCGGCGGGTACTGCGTCGAATACTTTCAGAGCTGGAGYGTTTTCSTCCATCCGGAYAACATGACCTAGCCAGCGTAGCYGCTGTCTTTTAATTCGCTGAACTACGTCAATGTCGTCGTATATCTCGTACAGCTCATCGTTCCATCGAATGCGATATTCGCCGTAGCCAACGCGAAAGGACCATAAATCTTTCGCACAACCTTTCTCTCGAAAACTCGCAACGTCGACTCATCCGTTGTTGACATCGTCCAAGCCTCTGCACCATATAGCAGCTGTCTCTTATACACATCTAGATGTGTATAAGAGACAGATATAGCAGGACGGGTATTATGAGTGACTTATAGAGTTTGGTTTTTGTTTGTCGAGAGAGGACTTTGCTTCTCAATTGCCTACTCAGTCCGAAGTAGCACCTGTTGGCAAGAGTTATCCTGCGTTGGATTTCTAGGCTGACTGTTGGTGGTGTTTACGCTGGTTCCAAGATAGACGAAATTATCTACAACTTCAAAGCTATGACTGTCAACAGTGACGTGAGTGCCAAGTCGCGATTGCGACTACTGTTTGTTTGATGACAGGAAGAGAAGAGTTGACAACCCTAAAAAAAGAAACAAATCAAGAGCTGAAGGATCAAGTTTAGGAAAAATTACGCGTTATACGATAAGAAACGGGACTTTATTATTGAAAAATTGATCAAAAATAATAAAAGCTTGGCGGCTGCAGCTCAAAAATTTCATACAAAATATGCTCAGAATGGTGTTTTAACTTCGTCAACTGTGAAGAGATTAATTGAAATTGCGGCAAATTTAAATGGTGCCTTAATTTTGGAACACACTGTATAACAAAATTTCGGGAGAGCAGTGACCACGACTGAAATAATTTCTTGGCTGACTATGAATTGGAAAACCCATATAGGTTAAGTAAAAATCGAGGTTTAGAGAAAATTATAGCTCTAAACTTCAGCTGACAGCTTTGCTGGAAGTTCTTCATAATGAATTTTACGATATCAGCAATCACACTGCTTAATGGAATTATTCCAAAGCTTCAGAAAATCCAACGAAGAGGGTTAGAATTTTTTGTTTTCCTTCTTTGGCTTAACATTGTGCTATTTTGATAAATTATTGTTTTTTTAAGGGTTTGCAAGTAATCTTTTCATTATTTGACCGGTTACTTTCTGTTTGATTTTTCAAGTATTCTTTCGGAGGAAAGTTTAGAGGACTAAGCGCTTATTTAACGGTTTAAAACAATGTTCTGCGGAAGTCAAGTTTAGCTAAGATGTTTGAAAATATTTGCTTATATCAATTAAGTAGTAAGTGGCGGAAAATAGGTTTATAGGGAGGCTTAGACTGTTGTCCATAGGGACAGGAGTATTTGATAAGAAGACGACTTCAGAGATTTGTTACAGCCAATAAATACATTTGGTATTTATGTCGGTACAAGTCTGAATGTGTTAGCAAGCTATTATATTATAATTTATGAGAGGGTTTGGAGTAGGTGTAGGTTGGCTTTTCTGTAAGAATATTTCTATGGGTCATACAGAGTGTCCACGTGAATATTTTTACCGCGAATAGTCAATTGCTATATTTCTTGACATACGCCTCATTATCTTTGTCGTTTTCACGAGGCCTACAACTCGACGTGGTGTTCTAGGAGGAATTCAGCTTCTTTCTTTAATGCCAGTTCCATACCTGTGATGCGTTTTTAATCTTCAGTCTTTAACTTTGTAAGAAACCATCCACCGTTTACCTCAAGTGTAGCCAGCTAGTGATTTGAAACGCTGTATTTTAGTCATATGCGAGTTGAAATGTTATGCAAAGAACAGAAAAAATTCAAAGATTACATCCAGAATATTAGGAACGAAGCTTAAACGCCACTTCTTAATAAGAAGTGTGCTACTAATTATTATTATTTCTTAGTCTAAAACATATCTGAATATTTATCATTTTTATTCCTAAGACCACAGCCATAGTCAAGTGCTCGATTTGCTTGATTCAGGTGTTAAGTTAATGTCCGCAGTAACAAAGTCAACTACATCTAGCTTTGCGAAGAAAATATTGATGATGAAAGGAAAAATTCTCCATTGAATTGCTGATACTGCTTTCTTAATGCTTTTATATTCGTCTTTTCCATAATCGAAACATATATTACATCCCGAATGTAGGAACTAATTTTTGATACTCATAATCTATACAAATTTTAATCAAAATAATTTTTTTCAAATGTGTCATATTCTAGGTAGAAATATTTTTTTCTTAAGGGGACTTATTTTTAAATAAAGAGTGGGTCACAACAAATCGATTGTTGATCGATTCATCAAAAATTTCTTCACTTCCTCTACCAACTGATACTCTGCTATTTGTCTTCTCATGCCAAAGTGATGTCTTAAATTTAGATGTTTTCAAGAAAAACTGAGAATTGTTTAAAATAATTACCTTAACATTTATTAAACTTAAAACATGTGATGTACAGAAAAGAACTTGAAAACAAATTTTATGATATAATCTCAACAATTTTGTAAAGGGTGTGGATGGAGTGCGATACTTATCACTAATATTTTGTCCAATGAACGGTAAAAATTAGGAAGAGATAAATTGCATATCTGAGGTGAAAAATATCAGATCAATGTCTCGAAAAATAAGGTACAGTTTGAATACACACACAGACTCCCATTGCAAAATCGAGGCAGCTCGTAACGCTGATAATCGTGTTCCAAATAGTCAGGGTATAAATGTAAAGAATTACAAAATTCACTCTCAGTTTACAATATGCATCACCCAAAAATTGGTTTAACCCTATTCATTCCCTTCCACGTCATGCATACACTATTGTCACAGTGTTGGCGGACGTGCCCAGATAACGTCACTGATATTGTCATAGTGTCAACGTGGACGCCGGTTTTGTGATGTTACGAATGTCAAAAGTTGCAGCGACAATGCGAAAAATACAATAGGCCAACTGCACAAAATACAGACAAAAACACACACACACACACACACAGACCCTAAACATATACAGTCATGCAATTCGTCACATTGTAGAAAAGTACCTAACGGTAAAATCACCTGAGTGAAGGTGCAAACGGTGCGCGGCTAAACAACAACCGCCGACCGCATTTCCAGCTGTCCACAAAAGCAACACTGCCGTTATTCACCCAATTCGCCTGTCATATTGTCAGCACAAAGCCCAGCGTCGCTGTTGGTGTTGTTGTTGCGGTCGCATGAATGAGTTGTATCGTATTTGTTAGAAGCACCGCGTACTCACGCCCCACCACGCCCGCCAAACTTGCAACACAGCTGCACTACATTGTTGTTGCTTTGTATCGCATTTGCCTCGCTGAGCCACGTGTTGGGCGCTCCATCAACGATACAACGAAACAAGCCAAAACATTAGGCAAGGACATGCCAGAAATCTGCTCTCAGCAAGCAGCACTCGGCTGTGCTCTCTCAGCGCTTGTATCGTCGTTGTATCGCAATTGCGTTTGTTGTGTTTATAATTTTTCACTTCGTCAGCTGCGAAAGCCTACAGCGCCTTGTTGCTGCATTGTATCGTTAACGGTGGGTGGTTGTTGCCTGTGCTGTTTGGTGTGTAGTAAGTGTTGTTTATTCATAAACACGCGGTAAACAAAATACAGTGCCGTCGTGGCGCAATTTGTGCGAAAGGGTTTTTCTTTAAATTCCAAATTTTTATACATTTTTTGGAAGCTCTTTTGCAACTTTTAAAGCCGTTAAGCGCCATTTTATTACGCTCGTTTAGGTATGCTGTTATGTATTGTATATATAACAAGATATTTTATGTAAAATTTTCTTTCATTTGCAAGCGCCACCCATTTTTGGTATATAATATGCTGAAGATTGCTTTCGAATGCTGACTCCGCCTCTGGTGCGCGCGCTGGTGCTTCGCATTGCATATGTGTTAGTGCAAAAGAAACTTGAATTTTCAAATATTATTGCATCAGTGAGTGAACAGTGTTCCTCTCTCTTGCTCTCTGTGTTGTATGTATGTGTTGTGCTATCACTTCGTGAGAGTTCTCGCAAAACCGCGTGTCACGCTATACGTGGCATAATGGGCGTTCAATGGATTTAATTAGTAAAATGAAATTAAATAGCGTAATAATAAAATAAATTAATTTAAAATAAATTAAATTAAACAAAATTTAATTAAATTTAATTCAAATTAAATTAAATTAAAAAATTWAAAAAAAAACAACAAATGTATACTGATTGGTTTGATTAGTATGAGTGGCAGTTATATACAATAGCGGTCCGATCGAAACAATTCACTTGAATATTATAGTAAATATCCTATACCAATGTCAGCTTGTTTTAAGGGGTCAGTAGGGTAATCTTTTATAATTTTTTTTGTTGTTTTATATCAATGAATGGTTACGAAAAAGGCCCAAAAATAACAATACCGCTCGAAGTTCAGAGCGCTTTATAATTTATTGACAATGTTATGACAGCTGGGGATGATAACCATTCACATACTTTATAAGAATAAAGTGTGTTTTTGTGTTTCAGATGATTCAAATGTGAGAAATCGTGTCCGCCAGTGAAACAACGCATCTCATTCACCCAGCATTTTCTCATACAGATGTCATCAAAAAATTCCGAAAAATTTTGTTTATACTCTCCACTATATATAGTACTTCATAATATGTGAAAAAAGCTCTATTGTAGAATAATAACTTCTATGAAAAAAAAAAAAAAATGTATAAAAAAAGAGGCCAGATTACCCTACTGACCCCTTAGAAGTCAGAATAGTTGCTTTAGAAGTCGATATTTACACTGCGATCTGAGATATTTGTCATTTGGTTGATAGTCGATGTTGACACAAGACTCTTACATAGACTAATGGTCCTTATGGTAGGGTGGAAAAATTAATTAATATTCTCGAATTTCTTTAAAGCACACCGAACCTATTCTGAAGTTTCATAACACAACTAAAATTTCTCTATGAAATCGAAAGAGTTTATTAGATTTTCTCACACTCAATTTATGAGTTTTATTTCTACAAAAAGCTACGAAAATTATATTCCAAAGTAGGATAATTTCAGCATCCTTTCGACTTTATAATGCAATACTTTCGGCAATGATACTTTAATTGACAAAAAATTATATAAAATTTAAATGTTTCAATTTATTTTGTAATGAAAATAGAATTATAATAATTATTATTTTTTTTATAGAAAACAAAATTTCTTTTATTTTTGATTTAAAAAATAAAACATTTTTTAAAAAAGTGACAGCAGAACATTAATTTTTAATTATTATTATTTTCAAACTATTACATTATTCTGATATAGTAAAACTGTTGTAGTGGAACCTAAAACTTAAAAAACCATCAAAATGTAACTTCATGAGCGCACATTCTTTGAAATGAGAGCAATTCAGTTGCCGCTTCAATAACATTCTCCGATTATAGAGCAATTTTGTAACTTATATCGTCATAAGTATACGCTCAGCAACTTGATAATCTGCCTCGCACTGCACGGTAACTGACCAACAACATGGCGCGACAACAGCCTGAGCGCTACAAACGGTCGCATTAACGCCACTTAACATTTCGGTGTGTGTCCAAGAAGCACACAACAAAAGTGCACACTCATTTGCATGTCACAGCGCTCAGCAGTTGGTGGAGCCGCTTTGAATTGGCGCAACAAAAATTAGCATATTAGGTGACGTTGACGCACCACTGTGGTTGTTGCAACGCCAAGAGTGCAACGCCAACCACACACATATACTTATGCATCTTTTTCCTCTCATATGCGCACATCGTGTAGCTTGACTCATATTTTCTATTATTTCAAGAGCGCGCGTGGATGTGTGTACACTCGTTGGTTGCGTATACGTCACGGCGGCATGCAATGCTGCTCAACACCACTCGGTTGCGTGCTAAAAGTGGGCGGTGTTTTTGTTATGCATCGCTTTATTTTCTCATATTTTGCAATACTCATATTTCTATGAAATTTGATTTGCCTTTTCTGCTTGCGCTGCGTCGCTCGCCGCTCAACGCCTTCCGCTGGGTATTAGTGGCACATATTTCTATGCTTTGACAGCGTCAGCAACTGCGGCAATAACTGGCAGTAACTTACAGCTATTTATTATGCATTTGTGTGTAGTTGTGCGCGTGTTTGTGTGTGCGTTGTGGTGGTGGTGAGGCTGAGCGAATGAATTTTGCCGCATAGTAGGTAATGTCAACCTCAGCGCCGCACATTGTGTGCTCATTGTATTTGTGCGGTGCTTAGTTTTTTCTCCGGTGGTCCTTGCTTGACGAGCCTGTGAATGGTCTGCGTGTATGAAATTTTACTTTTGTTGTTGCTGCGCTGTGCTCACTTGCTATTATATACAACAAGCGCGCCGTTGTGTGTGTGTCTGTCCTACCACAACTAACGCCTGACACCGATTACCGCGCTCTTACACCACCTTTTTGTGTATATGTGTGTGTATGCATGTGGTTGCATGCGACTGTGTTTGTGCGCTTAGCCCAGCACTTGCCCAGCAACATTTCAGTGTTAATTCGTCGATTCGAGGCGTTTCAGTTGCGCTCAGATTCTTACGTGTATTTACTTCGCAATTTTTACAATCGCACGGTTTTGTGTGCGCTATCAGTGCGTTTCAGCGGTTAAGAAGTGTATAAGAACGCATCCAAATTACAGTTATTGTGTTTAACGGAAAAAATTATAATTTCATAGCCGAGCAGCTGTGCGAAGACCACACACAACTACAAACGTGAGTGTATTGTTGTTGTTGTAGGCCGAAAGCAAAATTCGATACAGCTGTTTTGTGAGTATGAATGTAAGTGCCGGCGTTGCTATTGCTATTGCTGGCCATGTTGTTTCGTGTATCGTAATACGCTTATTGTTTAACCGTGTCAGCTGGGGATGCCAGCGTGTGCGCGCTGCTGGTGTGTACTGGTGTGAGTGCGCTGAATTGAATTTCTTGTGACTGCAGCGAGCTTTTGCTGCTATTTGTTTTTATTATTTTTGCTCATCGTTTTCGTCGTCTTGACAGCTGGCCACGTGCGGTTTGTTTACTATTTAGTTATTGTTGTTGCCTTGTATCGCAAATATCTTGTTGTTATTGTATTGTATCGTATTGTGGCAGCATATGCAAACGCCGAAGGACGAGCTGTCCTTTGAGATTAGTCTTCCGTTTTGTGCCTCACGAATGACGTCGCTACTTGTGAACCTCTCTGTTAGTATGCCACTGCGCATGAGTGACTTATATTACATATTTCGGAGATATAGGCAATTTAGGCTGAAAATCTGCTGGATCACAAATATATTTTCAGAGGAACCTTAACCAATTAGAGGATATTAGTATTTCATCTTTTGTCTAGTTTGGCGCTAATATTTTCCATCGGTCTTTGGAATTAAATAAAAAAAAATTAAGCTGCTTCTTTTGCATTTGATTTCAGAATATTTGGGTTAATTAAAAAAATTGTACATGCCAGTAAGCGTTGAAAGGTTAAGATATTGCGAGAAATTTTTCTTTAATAAAAAAGAAAATGGCTTTCAATAATGGGTAATCTTTTCTTTTGGAAAAATATGCGCTTATTCATGAAAAAAAAAACCTTATCAAAAATGCAGTTGGCAAAATTCTTGCTGAAATAGTCTTACGTTAAATAGAACTCGAAGTACGAATACTGGCATTTATCATACTCTGGCAACATGTTGCTACAGAGTACTAATACCTTTATTGCTTGCACAAACTAAAGAAAATTCAAAATGCCGACTTGAAGTCCGGTTAACTGACTGTGGCTCAAGCTGTACTTTGAGTAAAAATAAAGATATCATAATCATTGCCAAAGTAGGAAGAACGGATTCGGAGGAATAATCGGACCACCACGGTTTTTGCTAGTTGGCGCTGAGAGCGCGTAGTTCTAGTTTTATTCGTCACATCGAGTCATGCTATACCTTTTTGGAAAGCTCATTTCACGCGTTAACATGTGTTGGATTGTTTGTCGTTTCTTTTAAGTCGTTCGTGAGTTAAAGCGTCGCAAACATATGGCATATTTTACAGTATTCCTACAATAAAGGCAAAAATGCATCTCAAGTCGCCAATAAAATTTGTGCAGTTTATGGAGCCGATGCAGTTTCCACTTCCACCGCACAACGATGGTTTCAACGTTTTCGTTCTGGTGTAGAGGTGGTCGAAGATGCGCCACGTTCCGGAAGGCCTGTCGTCGAAAATTGCGATCAAATCGCTGAATTGGTCCAAAGAGACCGGCATAGTAGCAGCCGTAGCATCGGTCAAGAGCTGGGCATGAGTCATCAAAAAAAATTTTATGAACAATTGAAAATTCAATAAAAATACCGCAAGACTTTTTTGACAACCTATTATACCACCAAGATTTGCATAGAAAAAATCATTGTTACAATTCTTACAAAAGTGTGAAAATAGATGAAATCGGACGATAATCCCAACCACTCCCATAACACGATTATATTAAAAATACTGAAAGTGCGACAAATCAATAACTGAATCCGTCAAAGACATCAAATTTTACATCCTGTATGGCTGAAGAAGGCTTTATAGACTTATACTTGACAATGTCCATAGTAATGCCCATCTTTCGATGAAATCAAATATTTTCGAAAATTGTTGTTCAATTTCAATGAAATTAGTTGGTTAACATTTACCCCACGTTTCTACTTTTATAAAGTGCTTTTTCCAACATCGGACTATAACCCCATCTACCTTTCACATAACACAAATTTACATTATGACTACGGTTGACCCAATATTGAGCCCTAATACATATGTGCCAACATTTATTTCTAATCCACGAAACAGTTGTTGAAGTCAATTCCCGCAATAGCCTTCAGTGGGCGTAGCGAATCACGTTTATTGTTTTCAATTGACTCAAAATGGTTTCCCCGGAGCAGTCGTTTGAGTCCCAGTCGGAAGGAATTCAGAGTGCACCACACCTTGGCTATCGAAGTCATATCATTTTCGCCTTCGTTTCAGCTTAGCCTTATTTTTCGGCAAATTGATCGTCTGTTTCTGTAAAAATAAGGAAGCGAGAAGTCTCATTACGTCCGGGTAGTCGGATTCATTTTTTCAAAATACCCCAAATGCATAAATGGTGCTTTCATTTCGCTTAGTCCCAAGTGACCTCTGAAAACTGATTTTTCACTGATATTTTCCATATTGTAACGGTGTAAGTAATATTTTTGAGTGTTAATCGTCGACTCTAAAACACCAATGCTTTTATTTTATTGACATGTTGATTATCGATGTTGATGCTCGTTGATGTTTTGAGTGTCAGTGTGTGTTATGATTCAGTATACCATCTTATTAAAATAAAATATAGAAAATAATAATTTAACGTTATTAAAGGATATTAGTGGAGTTGTCCAATATTTTTATTCTTCACCTCGTGTACCTTATATAATGAGTTCCGTCCTTCAATCAATGAAATTTATCAAATTTAGCCTCTTTAATTGAGTTTATGTCACATGCAACTATATTTTTATATATACTTGTATATTTGATTGGAGGAGAATATTAAAAAAAACTTTTTTTACGTATAATATTAACTTGGATTACAATTCGTTTCCAATGTGTCGAATATTGAATATTGCATGTTTTTGCAATTTTTTATTTAATTTTCTTCTTAGTTCTTTCGGAATCTAAACACAATATTTCAATGAAGCAATCATTAACTCTAGTATCAGTTAACTAACAAGGTGTAATTTACACAGTCCGCAGTGTTTTTTTTTTTTTTTTTTTTTTTTTTTTTTTTTTTTTTTTTTTTTTTTTTTTTAATTTTTTTTTTTTTTTTTTTTTTTTTTTTTTTTTTGGAAAAAAAAACGCTTCGAAGTGATACTTCGCCTTTGTAAGTGGTTTTTCACCTTCTAATGCCAACGAATTTTCAAGTGATCATAGCACTTGGAAAAATCCTTCGTCGTGATGACCATCAGAGCCTTCTTCGATTCAGCTTTTATATACTCAAAGTCAAAACGTTGTCCTGGAAGTGGTCATGTGAATTTGTGAATACCCAGAAGTTACACGAAGGTTAATTAGGTGAATGCGTTGGTTGCGGTGCGATAGTAATTGAAAATGTGGCGAAATGTTTACGAATAATCAATGCAGTATGAGATGGTGCATTTTTTATTCAATAAATTCAGATAGAGATAGAATTCACTTTTAGAACCTCACAGAACGAAGGATTTCTCAAATACTAATGAATATTTTGACGTGAAATTTAGCAGAGATGTCACTAGTATTACTACTAACATACAGAAAAGAAGCCAAGTACAAATTAAAAATTCAATTTCCATTTGATCATAGTAGTATGTACCGATTTTCAGCTTTTTTGTACATAATTAGGATAACTTTTAAATTTTATACTTATTTGGAAAGAAGAAGAAATTCCGTTTACATAACTTTCTTACGATATCTGGCATTATGGTGCAAAATACAAGTATAAGCAACAACCGCCAGGATGAAGTTTCTCATATTCACAACATGGACTCTGCTAAAATATATGGAATAAAATAACTAAAGACGTGGAGGTCGTCTTATCATGGAAGAGTTTAAGTGGTTTAGCCTTACTAGTTAGTTATAAAACCTTCAGTAGCTTGAAACAAAAACGGCATTTCCTGCCTCATTTTGAAAGAAGCCCGATGAAGTCGCCATACATACCAAAAACCGTATTAGACGGAAAATTTTTGAACTATACGAGAATTTTATTCACCGTCAAGGCAAAAATCATTTGCTGACGAAGCCACTAAGCCGAAAATGAGCATCATCTGACAAGATAATTTTTCAACGAACGTAATTTGGGTTGCACAAAAATGAAACATGCTGAATTAGTAACCCAACAGATCACGTGATCTCATTGGTAGATGTTGTATGTGTTGTATTATGTATGGTCTCTGACAATTCTATCTGCGTATTGCGAACTTCATGGCATACTGGATATACACTGTTTATGGTATAAATACAATTTTAAATGGAGAGTGGGTGTGGCTGCTAATGAATATCATTCATTTATATATCGAGTGTGAGTCAGTGAAATCTATGTAATTAAGTTCTATGTATGTATATAAGCCTATCAGACAGCATTTTTCTTATTTAAAACTACTTTAATTCCACGTTTGCTGCTCATATCTTACTGTAATGAGAAAAAAAATCCAATTGTTCAATGTATTATTAAATTAATATAAAAAATTCGATGAATTTCTTTTTTTGCTTGAATAATTTTTTTAAAGCAGATGGTTACTTTTTATAAAAACGCACACATAAATTCATGAAAATCCGCGTCGAAAATAGAAAAACAGCCGGCAGTCAAATGTGCGGGTGCCCGCACTTAACACGTCAAAACAACAAAAAAAAAAAAAAAGACGGAACTTCAAAAACGAAAAGGTCGCTTGGTCAGTGACAATCTGTTGCCGGGTTAATTTTGAGTCGGGCAAAGCAACTGCCGACGGCCGGAGCTTAACTGCCGACCGTGTGAGTGGATAAATGAGAGATTTACAAGCGAACAACCAGAAAAGTGTCAAAAACTGTTGGCCAAAAAACATATGGCAATTATTCAGCACAATTGAAGATGAAGTGCGGTAAATGAACAGCACACCGCTCGAAATCAGCCAACAACAATAGCAACAACGAGGTGAACAACAATGCTGGCATGGTGGCCATAAATAATTGTATGAGGTAGTAATTGTGTTGAAAAGGCGGGTAACACCAGACAAACATACAAATTTATACACACACACACGCACAAATAAATAAATATTTGTATATGAACTCTACCCACCTCATGTCACTGTCCTCCACCTTGCGCAGCGCCGTTCATTCTGTCCGATGCAAGACTACCGCCGACCGGTTCAGTGAACGGTTTTTGCTATTTGTTTGGCAATCATCAGCGCTACCGCTGATGCCTTCGTAATTCTGCACACTCTTTTCAGCGCTTGCCAACGCAGCCGCCAACCTTGCGGTGTTTTATTTCTTTTTTCCAGGCAACCGCTTCCATTTCATATTCAGCTTTTTGCACCCGTCTCCTTGTTTTGTTTCACTTTTTGCTGTTGTTGTAACAAAGAATTTTTCGGTGATAAAATATTTAAATTTAATTAAGGGCAACGGACAATACCAGCGCTCGCAACACACAAACACATATATGTATATATGATTCAGGGTTGCATTCAAGCGGTGGTGTATAATAGAAGGAACGGAGTTTGTGTGGAGGCTCCTGATCCTGTTGAGTTGAGAGGCAGGGGTGTGATTATAGCTTGTATGAATTGCTGAGATGAATTACACCCGCACCACTTGTTTTGCATCTATCACCACTCGCCACCTAGTAGTAGTTTTGTTTGTTTGTAAGTATGCTTTTCTTGTTGCCATTTGTCTGCGCTGGATTTACGGTCAGTTTTGCGATTTGCCTCCGTTACTTTTGTTTTACAAAATATTGTTTCACTCTCTCGTATACCGTCCTTGTTTATGTTTAATTTTAAAGGGTTGTTATTTTTTATTTTGATCAAAGCATATCCACCGTAAATTCCTGTTTATAGAGAATTCTGTTTGTTGAATTTTCCTTAAACTATGTGATATTTGGTATTCTCTCTGCTATTTTAATATAAATATTTGGATTTTGGTTGGTGACAAATTGTGCATGAGGATCAAGGGTTTCTGGTAGATTAAGAGGATACCTAATAAAATGCGAAAATAATATTTTTAGAAATACAAAGGAATAAACACAACAAATACTAAAAAAATTAAATAAATATAAAAGAATTCGTAGAAGGCGTTTTCTGATAAATTTGAAAGTCGATAAAATTACCAAATATTGCAAATCAGATAGGGAAAAAACGTAAAACAATACAACATATAATCCTAAATACTTCTCAGTCGGAAAAGAAATACGTAGTAAAACTTATAATTTTTAGAAAGTAACTACTTTGTAATCGTTTATTCGTTATGCACACGTCCGAGCCACGACCATTTTTTTTTTTTATTGTGCCATGTTTCATTAAGATAGCAGATTTTCGCTCGCATAGACGAAAGACTTACAAACAGACAGTTGTTTAAACTCCTCTCATCATCTTGATCATTTGTATAAATATTATTATTAGGTCATACAAATAACCGTTACGTAAACAAAACTATTGTACTCTCTAGCAACATGTTGCAAGAGTATAATTAATTTGATCAATAGCATGCTAGGGTACGAGATATAGTTTGAGTTTGAGTTTGCGACGGTGTATTATCGTGGTGCCAGAACCAAGAGTTGTCGCTCAAAGAGTATTCCTTGTTGACAGCTTGACCGGTCGGAAGGAGTTCGGAGTACACCACACCTCGATAATCCAAGAAACTGAACTTTGATTTTTACTTATTGTTGAGCTTCGGCTCACCTTTGCCACAAGATTTGGCTCTATCAGCCATCGTCTGTTTCCGAGTCGTATAAGTGACTCATCGCCAGTATTAATACGTTTCATAACATCCGGGAAGTTGGAAAGCATTTCTTCACAGACGTTAATGTGACGCGGGTTTTCGAAAAAATTGAGTGACTTCAGAGCCAATAGAGCTTATATTTTTCTTAGGCCCAAATGATATTTCAAAATGTTTTTCATTGATCCTTCCGATATTCGAACGATGTCAGGGAGAGCTTTGCCTTTAATCATAGTTTCTCAATCACAAATTCTTTAATTTTATTAACGTGGCCGTACTAGAACCCAAAAGTAGAAAAAAAAAATAAGACGACGGAATTTAAATTAAAAAATCTTATTTTTGTTTTTTACTCACAGTAGCATTTCATGTCCAGTAATATTTGGGGTTTTTTAACTATCTAACCCTAATTTGGCGTAACTAAGTAAGGTCCAAAGTAAACAGGATTAAAATTAGAACAGAACAAATAGTTTTTTCAGCAAAATCTATTTATTTTATTCAAATAGTCTCTTTCTGCTCCAATACAGCTTTTTGCAAGGCCAACAAGCATGTCGAACGAGTGTTTTAGCTTAGTTAGTTGGCCGGTATGGCCGCCAGTATACCGGTGCATCCCTTTTGAATGGGCTCTACGTCAGCATAAAGCTTTCCTTTCATGAGCAAATGCATTTTTCCGAAAAGGAATTACTTAATAATTAAATGTGATTGTTGGTCAAATAATCGGTCACAATCGTCGATCGATGTGAGCAATTTTTGGTCGTCAGTCAATTTGTGCTGAACAAACCGTGCACACCATTTCCATGAATTTTAATGATAATTTCGTCTGATTTTTGATAAATTCACTCACAGTTTCGATGGAATTTCCAATGATTCCTGATGTTGATCGTCCTTTATGTCCTCACGACCACTTTGGAAACGTTGAAACCACTCGTGCACTTTGCAATCATCGCCATAAACTTGCTTCATCAATTGCAACGTTTTGGTAAAAGTTTTACCGTTTCTAAAACAAAATTTAATGTTGGCTCTTTGTTCGACTTAAACGCAATAACTTCCCTTACAATCAATAAAATGTCATCAAATCGACATATAGATGGCACCTTTAGGAGGTGCTAGATTCAATAAGTCCTGTCTACTTTGGAACGCTCTTTGTATATATCGTTATAAGTCCACTGTTGGAACTTGTTATCAAATTCGAAAATAATCATGTTATCTCTGTCACGTCAGTCGAATTTTGTCAATTTATACTATTAGCTTCTTCGTGTTGTGTCTTTGGGATTGTGTTCTTTCTTATTTTAAATAAGAAGACACGTTCTTCTCGAAATTTATGCCAGTTCTAATAGGGCTAATTAATTATAAACTATTTATAGAAGTGAAAACCAGGTAGTATGAAAACAATTACAGGAGTGGATACGTAAACCTGTTTTTCTGGTTTTTGATCTGCTCACTACTCTGATAGGTAATGACAGAGTTTGAAGAACTGAGGAAAAATGAAATTTAAGATAATCTTTATTTCCTCCAATGAATAATCCACATCATACTCTAATTCAGTTTTTTTACATATTCTTCCCATAATTAATATTCCTCAATATACTTTGTCGGCTATAAGTACTTCATTAGATACTGCTGCAGTGGTGTGGTTTTTCAATAAGATTTTTCCAGATAGTGTAAGTTAAGCAGCTGAGCCCGAGACACAGTAGAGTATAGGTTCTCTGTTCAGCACAGAGAGAAAGAGAGAGATTAAAGAAATAACTTCTTTTTTCGGAATTGCGTTTTGTTGTACTACTATGAGATTCTGCTAGCCAATGGTAAATGCAAAGCTCACATTTTTGTAAGCATGAAAAACAACTAAACAATGTAGACGGTACCGATCAACCTCGGCTGAACAAATTCTCAATAATTTTACGAGTATGAATAGAAAAAAGGAAAGTGGTAAGGAATTGCGGACGAAAAACTCCTCTTCACTATTATATTTAGCATCTTATCTATGTTCTCATTCTGTTAAAAATAATTTTAATATTTCATACTTTGTGTGTTCTCAAATCTAGTTATATTTAAGAGAATGGCCCAGAAGTAGGCATGATTTGTTTTACTTTCTTTTTCACATTAATTATTGATGCTTGGTAATGGTTATTAGAATTAATTTGAATGAAAAATGCATTTAATGCAGAGAAGATTTTTCATGGAAAATATTGGCAAGCGTTTTCGATACGATAATTACCACCACTTTTTTATATTTTATATTTATTTATAATAATTTAACTATATAGCACACTTGTAGCCCCATCATATTGCAATCAGAGCAGTTCTTGCTCAGGGTACCAGCTTCCTTCACCAACAAATTTCAATGGTGAACTGTACTTTTAAGAGTTCAGGCTGATTTCTATGGTCTGTATCTTAACTCATTAGTTGAAGCGAGGTCATATTTCTTCATACTGTCACAGAGCTTAGTACGTTATAGCATCGTAGTGAAATTGTTTTGCGCTTAAATTTAATTTAAAGTCATTTCGGTGAACGCACAAAATTTCACACAGCTCAATAGGCGAAAATTGTTTGACGCAAACTACTTGATGTGAGCACTAAAGCATTTGCCGACTTCCCTGTTTCAGGACAACAAAACATTAAAAACATTGTCGTAGGAGTTTTTTAAGTAAACAATTTACGATGTGGTAAAAATTTTGAAACAGCCTATCGGGAATCTGTCGCAACACATACATATATACATACGCATATACAAACATATGACACCGCAGCCTCACACATGTACACATATGTGTTTTTTTATTGCTTTCAAGCGAATTTCCTTCCTACACCACTTGACTGTCTCTGCCGACAGATTTCCTAACTTTTGTTTACCGAAGTTTCCATTTATGTGCTGTTTGTTGTTCAGTACACCCACATACAATCCACCATACGCGTGCTTGTTGCATTGCAACTATGTAGCCTCCGATACACATGCTTAAGTTGTGGCAGCTTGATTGGCAGCCGAGTTATATTCAATGCCGTATGGAAAGCGGCTGGGTGCGGAAGGTGGTTAGCGCAAATTTGCAACAAGCCTCAAAACAAGTTGAAATCTGGTCGAATATGCCGACGAATTGTTTCAGTCAGTGTTTTACAATTGCATTGCGGCTAGTTGCGGAACGTTTATTCCTGCTGCTGCTGTTGTCGCTGCTCTTGTTGTTGCTGTATTCGCCGTCGTTGTTGTTGTTAATTTCATAGTTATTGCGTTGATTGTTGTTTTTGTGCTTGCAGTGGCTTGTCATGAAATGTTGCTCGCTGTTGCACGACGAATTGCGTTGCCAACGATTGCGTCCCAAAGCGTCTTGCCGCAATTGCTGGCTTTCTTTACATTTGTTGTGGTTGCTGCTGTTGCTTTCGCTCTGTTTTAAATGGAAATGGTCTTTTTTCCTGGTTTGTTTTTGTTTTTTTGTTTTTTTTTTTTTAGTTTTTGCGGTGACGCGAAGTGTATTTCGGCTGAGTACTCGTCTTTCGAAGTGTATTTCGGCTGAGTACTCGTCTTTCTGGTGTGTGTGTTCGTGTGTATGTGAGGGGCACATCATCGTAGGTACTTTAAATTAAAAATCACTCAACTGAAAAATTGGTTTCTTGTTTCTTGGTAAACTTTTCAATGAACTTACTTCACCACTGAATCTTTCAACAATACGATGACACCAACAACAAAAATAGTATACGTTCTTCCTTTTTTGTTGGATTTGAATATACTCACATACATACCTTATACATATGTTCTTACAAATATTTCGGCTATGATCAAAATTAGCTTAATTTTATTTTGGTAATATAACAGGTTTCCTTGCTTTTCATGGTGGTACACTACGATATAAGCTATCTTTAAATTACTTACTTACATAAAAATTACCGTTCTGATTGTGTGATTAATCTAAGGTTAGTTATTATCGATTAATATTGCAGGACACTACAGTTCCTATGAATTCGTTTCTGACACATTCATTCATCGCACGTTTATTTTATGAAGAATAATATCTCTTAGTTAAGGGAAGTACATAATGTAAAGATTTTCGAACTTCCGGCTGACTTTATATTGCATATATCGCCAAATCGTTTGATCCAAGTAGAGGTAGTTTTTTAAATAGCCCTTTTTTGAAAGATCACGAATGAATCCTGTCAAGCTGTTATGCCACTTTTGTTCAGTATAGTTTGGCATTTCATCATAGAAAGACTTAGGCCTGAAAATGTTAGGTTAAGTTAGGTTAATGTAGTAGGGCAATAAACCACGCATAGAACAGTTTGGTTCCTTGCGATAGCAGATGGAGTTCACTTGCTAAGTTCAAGAGGAGTATTAATTGTTTAGGATACCAGTTAGTATTCCCATCATGCTGGTACAGTCTCTTCTATAGAGTGCCTATAGGAATGCTGTGTACTTCCGGGCTACCGTTTTGCACATGTTTTGCACCATGGCAGCTCATACCATTGGATTTCGACTTTGTCGGGGACGTCGTATAGACAATGCATGCGATTCTCAATGTTGATCACGTTCTTATGAATATTCCATTTTAGCAAACCTTATGCCGAGCATATTCTCTAGTATATCTGAATAATGTGAAAGATTAATGCAACAGGTCCACACATTTAATTATTTATTTACAAATAAATAATTATTCCACTTAACAACTAAAGCACTGGCTGCCAAGGCCTTCGGCTTGTAAAATAATAACTAAGGTCGAATGTTATTATATATTACATTAAATATATATAGGTATATAAGTTAGGAGTATTTATTTATAACAGGTGATGGAGTGGTTATGGGAAGATGTTGTAGTAGATTAGTGTGACTTGTGTCTAATGTATTATTTTATATCTTATAATGTTAAATTTAATATACTGAAATTGACTAAACGTTTGTTTTAGCTGCTAGTGTGTAATCACAAATTTTCTGTGTAGACATGTCGTCTGTATGTCGTAGCATGTCAGATGGTTATTTTTCTGCAAATATTGAAGTTCTAAGTGTATCCAGTTCCTGACAGCTATCGAGAAGATGTGTTGTAGATAGGTCATTTGCACCAAAAAAAATTACAGTTAAGCTTCACTRATCCTTTTAATAGGTGTGCATGAGTGGCTAACGTGTGACCAATCCGTCGACGTGTGAATCTTCCTATGCTTTGACAAGACATATTTGACGAGCGCTCTGCGTGACTCGTGTGCGCAGAGTTTTGAACTCAGACCGTCGACTAAGTATTCATTTAATAGCCCAGATGTTAAATTTATCGAAATCTGTGGTTCAGGACATGGCGACGAAGGACGTGAATATGCGCATCTTCACGCACGATGGTTCCAAAAACGGCTCACTGGCGACCAGAAATTGCGGCGAGTGGAAATGTGCCAAGAAAATTTGAACATGTGTGAAAGTGTCCGCCAATTTTTGAATAACGTTATCACAGGTGACGAGTTGTGGATCTTTGAGCATGAGTATGAAAGGCAAGCTTTGTGAGACGACAGAGACGATCGAAGCTGCATGCACCCCGGCTCTCAAGGCTATTCCGGTGAATGCCTTCCGTGACGCTTTCAATCTTTGGAGATTACGCTGGCAGCGCTTCATCAGCGCAGTAAGGTTCTACAAATTTTTTTAAATCGACAAATTTTGATGCAATCATTGAAATTATCAATAATCTGCTTTATCAAAAGCAAACTGTTTTATCAGCATCAATTATTCAGTATCTGCGTTAGATTCCGTTATTTGGTTATTTTGTATTTGCAGTTGGGAATAAATTATAGATATCCCTTTCCTTCTGCTTGTCCCAGGGAGACTGCGTCGAATATTCTCAGAATTGGAGTTTTTTCATACATTCGGATAACATTGCCTAGCTAACTATGCCGCTGTCTCTTCATTCGCTGAAATATGTCACAGAACCTTTCACTCGAAAACTCGCAACGCAGATTTATCAGATGTTGTTATCGTTCATGCCTCTGCAGCATGTAATATGAGGGAAACGACTTACAGAGTTTGGTCTGTGTTCGTCGCGAAAGGAGTTTTCTTCTCAATTACCTACTCAGTCCGAAGTAGCATCTTTCGGAAAGAGTTATTCTGCGTTGGACTTCGAGACTGACGTTGGTGTTAATGCTGGGTCCAAGATAAGCGGCATTATCTACGACTTCGAAGTTATGACTGTCAACAGTGGCTTGGGAGTCAAGTCGCGAATGCGGTAACTGTTTGTTTGATGGCAAGATATATTTCGTCTTGCCCTCGTTCTTTACCAGACACATTTGCTTCGGGATGAATGAATACTGCTTAACATTTTTTCGAGTGGACTTAAATTTACTTGGCTGAGAAATCTACATTTTTTACAAACACTTAATTTGATTTGCAAACTTAAATAAGGTCCAATACCGTAAGTGAACCGATAATATGGTACAAGCGCGTAACAAGTTTTCTTACCTTTTACCAAGTATCTGGAAATCCTTAAATATGTACATACTTCAAATTGATTTTTGTTATTATGTTTTTGTCTTTTTTCTCTAAACTACACATTTTAACATTATTTAGGGCGTTATTTGCAATTTTACCATATAAAATATTCGCAACTCACTCATCGACGGATAAGTTTTTACACAAATACTCGATTTTGTGGCTTTAATGATACCGTAATTGGCACCCTCTACTAGACACTAAATTTAATTTATCGAGTCAGTAATTGGGTTGAAATTTATCGAAAATACAGAAAATATAGTAACATTGATTGATGAGCTTGTTTCGATTGAATCGGGTCTTGTTTGGCCCACTATTTTTGAGTTGTGAAGTTGTGATGATGTGACAATATGATGTGATATTTTGAAAATGCAAATTAATGTAATAAATTAAATATTGCGCTTTTTTTCAGAATTCTATTAGAAATAACTGAATTATTGCCTCAAAATAGCTGCCTCAAACCTGAACGAAGCGAGCCACCTTGGTGGCATGCAGCTGGTGGGCTTGGTACCTTGCGCCTTGCAATGCTGGCATGGACCAAAGGCGCCAAAGCTATCAACTGCAACGAGTGGAGCGCGGGTAAATGCCACTCCTTATGCGCAGCCAACTACACATGGTGGCAACACTAACAATAATGCAAGCATTAATACAACAAATGCCAGTAACAAAACAATATGCGCGCAGTGCCACGAAAAGCAACAACACCAACAGCGTGCATTTTTGCATGCGCAAGCGCACCACCAGCCGCAGGCGCCGACACTTCAGCTGCAGCCACAACAACAACAACAACAACCACAGCATATGCATTCATCATGTCAAGCAATTAATTGCGTTGCGACGCTAACGGCATCAAATCCCCATACTAACTGCTTTGGTGGGCACTGTGCTGCCACAACAGTAGGCAACAACACTGCGATGCCAACGGCAATGCTTACTATGCCCACTTCCTTTACAGTGCCACCGCCGCCAACACCGCCACAGCCACCAACAATGTTAAGCGCACCACAATTACCGATGAATGCGCTTATGCCAAGCAATATCACAGCATCGCAGCCCGTAACCACAGCTACAGCAACGGTCACTTCAGCGCAAACGCCACAATACGCTTCGGCAAATTGGTTGTGTGACAGCTACTCCACTAACTACACTGGTGCGCCTGTTACCACGTCCGCTTCAATGCTGACGAGTATGTGTCCCGCTGCAGCGTCCAATTCGAATGCGTCAATGAATAATCAAATGTTTTTATTGCCGATTAGTTGTCAGTTGCCAAACGTTATGCAGCTACCGACAATGGCACCAACGATGGCGCCCCTAGCTAATTCATCAGCAGCAGGCTGTGCTGGCTCAGCAGCTGCGACATCAATTCATATGCCTCATACATGTCCGCATATGCAAAGCCCTGTCAACAGTAATGCAATGTCAGCTGCACATTTGCCTCACACTAATTCTGCAGTTCCACGCGTGCGCACCCTTAGCGCTCCCAAAATAAAAGGCTTAACTGGCGTCTTTGCAGAGCGTTTGAAAAGAATGAAGCGCAAAGTATTACCACTGAAGAAAATTGCAGCTGCCGCCATTTCGACCTACCAAAAGGTGAGTTCTTATGATGAAGTTAAGTGAATATTATATATATACTAATATTTTCAGTTACATATCATACGACTACTATTATATAACACATGAAACTAAGTCATTTGCATCTTAGTTTTTCCAATTAGCATATTTGTACTTTTCATCCACTATAACCAACTAATATCATGCTCATCCTCAGTGAAAAAGGGACTGCTCTAATTGAACTATTATTTTTACGATCTTAAAAGATGTTCTCCATTACTGCTCAATCAAACTAGTCAATGATCGTTCTCATTCCTGAAAATTCTTTTTATAGCCTCAAACTAATTTAGAATTTTCTCAGAACTTTAAACTTATTTTTGTTTTGGAAACCGAGCGCCAAATCGTAGTTGGACAATAAGTCGAAAAGCATTTATTTTAATAAAATTATATAAAGTCTAGCAAAATACATTACCTTTTCAATGAAAAGTTCTATAAAGTTACAAGCTTTTAATTCCGCTTTTTGTCAAAATATATTGAGAGGCATTATGAAATTACCTTTAAAATTGAAGCAAGTTATCGCACAAAATGGTACATATTTCACCAAAACAAATTTAATAAAATGATGTCCTCCATTATTTCGCAAATTCCAAATCGTCTGACACAATCATTCCGGCTTGATTATTTGTACAGTTTTTGAGATCAACATCGGTATATGACGTTTCCTTTTAACTGAAAACCACTAACCGCGTGAATCTTTTTTACATATTTGCGAACGAACGTAATGAGCAAACAACAATCGGTATTAAATTTACAGTTTTTCATGGTTTTCAAATGGATTTCGGTGCACAAATATGGAAGATTTGCTTAAAATGTCTCTATACACTGTAAAAGAGGAATATTTGCTTTCAACATTGCCCTAAGAAATCAGATTCAGCGACGGTCTTTCAAACAACTGTTTATCCATACGAAATTTAAAGAGCTTGCTTCTAATAACGATCTTTATATCTTGGTTAGAGTTGGATTTGCGCTATTTTTAAAGATATATCAGCTCAATTGAAAATACGCCGCCTGTGCTACTCGAAATAAATCCATATGATTTTAACGCTAACATTTGAAGACGTATGTAAAATTTACAACTGTCGGATCATCACTTTGCGAAGAATATCATTTAAAAATCAGCAACTTTCGTTATTGCGAAATAAATGGATGAAAAGCAATTTCACGAATTGATGAAATATTTCGAAGGGAAAAAGTACAGTGATGCGATATGTGGCAATGGAGGAAATATAGCACCATCACTTCACTCTGAAATCCAATCGACAATCATCCAAGTGAGACTGCCTTCAAAAATAATGCACCATCAATAGAAGGTATTGCATAGTATTATTGGACAATTTGAAATTGAGATTTGAATTGATCTGCCTACCAGCGACTATTTTCTGTTAAAGGTCAGTAGGGTAATCTGGCCTGTTTTTTTTTGAAATTTTTTTCATAGAAATTTTTATTCTACAATAGAACTTTCTTCACATATCATGTGGTATGTCGTTGAGTCTATAAACACATTTTTTTTGGAATTTTTTGAAAACATCTGTCGGAGAAAGGGCTGGGCGAATGAGAATGTTTTTTCATTGGCGGACACGATTTCTCATGTTTGGATCATCTGAAATACAAAAACCCAATTTCTTCTTAAAAAGTATGTGAATGGTTATCGTTCCTACTAGAATCAGGAAAAAATTTTGATAAATAGAAAAGTAATTATCGTTTTTTTTTGTTAATTTTTCTTCATGTTTTTTTACATAAATTTTGTCATAACGTTGTCAATAAATTATAATAAATTATGATTCTAGTAGGAACGATAGCCAGGCGGCGTTTTGTCAACATTTAAAAATTAAGCAAATCGATTGAGTAGTTCGACCGGAATCATGCCCGCCACTTTAAAAAAGTGTGTTTTGAGAAAAACGCTTATAAAGTTTGAGTTGTGCACTCCAAGCGCTCCGAACGTCGAGTGGTATTATTATTTTTGGGCCTTTTTCGAAACCTTCCAATGTTAAAGTGGGTTTCTGCATTAATTATAAGGGTATTAGAGAACAGAAACAGCCAAAAAAAAAAAAAAAAAAAAAAAAAAAAAAAAAAAAAAAAAAAAAAAAAAAAAAAAAAAAAAAAAAAAAAAAAAATGGAAAAAGATTACTCTACTAATCCCTTAACGAATGCTCACTGGGAGAAATTTTCGTTCAATGAATAAGTGATTTTTTCTCACCACTGCCCCTTACTACTGAGATCTCCTATGCTGTAAATTTAGTGCTTCGTTATGGCACTATATAAGTATAAAATTTTTTTAATCAGTACAAATGCCGCTATCGTCTGAAATGGGATAAAAAATAAAAAAAAAAAAATTTCAATAAATGGCGACTGATTGATTTTTTTGCCCGTTTTTTGGCAAAGATCAAAATTTTTTTAAAAATAGTAAAAATCAAAAATTTTTAAAATCGTAGTTCCAACCGTAGAGAGATGCATATATAAAAAAGGTCCACACCAAATTTCAAGTTACTCGGTTCCTTAGAACTTGAGAAATCATGATAGAAGTGTTGAAAATAGTAGTTTCGAGAAAAACGCGATTAAAGGTTTGAGTTGCACTGCAGGCAGTCTATATTTACATTTCGTTAACGACCATTCCTGCAGAGCCGGTTTGCACGCTGCGTCACTAAAATAGCTATAAGTCGGTAAATAATAGGAATTTTAAAAATTCCTTAGGGGAATATATTCTTAAAGGTCCAGTCTTTAAGAATATGCAAACAAGAAATCGATTTTTTCAAAATTCTAGACTAGAATACCCCCTGTAACTTATACAGTTTGCACAGTCGGTCGAACAAGACACTTACCTGTCGTCATCCTAATCTTTTATACAATAAATATATAACCTTATATCTATATCAACGGTCGCCATAGTCAGTGTATCATCCTTCAATTGACTTTTTACTTAATATCTTTTTTAGGTACAAGATCTCTTAGCCGCAGGGGGTCTTGTATATAACCATTTTATATAACGTTTTAGAAATGAAGGAGCTCATGTTTCAAATGAAGGAAAACGAGTGAATATAGCATTGTTTTCATGTAGACATTTTTTATTATGCTAATTGGTTTCTCATTTTATTCAAATAGAAAATGGGTTATACTACATAGAGTTAAGCTTTCCATATTATTTGAGCGACAGGTATAGCAGGTCATGGGAAAAATATTTTCTGTTAGCTTCAAGGCATTTGTGGAGAAAAAAAAAGTATGGATTCTTGTTGCAGTAGTTTATAGTGTAAATTGTATTGTAAATATTTTCTAAGTACAGCTCTATGAGCTCGATAACGAATTTTGATACAATTATTATCACTTGTTCATGTAATTCTGGAGATCTTAGAGTGAACATTAAGCTGTATTTACTTGTATAACATAATTATATGCTAGTGCTAAACCACAGCATTGTTATTTTCAAGCATAAAAAATAATTTAAACGATTTTCGAAGATTTTTTTTTTTTTTTGAGATAAAATATTACAAGGCAATCGAATTTCTGAATATTCAATTTTTGATAATAATATTATATTGAAAACTCAAATGACTACAATTCTGTTTATCTTTTACCATTGAAAATGGAGTCGAAATTAACATACTGAGATCGGTGCTTCTGCATCTAATACCTGATTATTAAAACTGGATTGGTACCGTCTCAGTCGCGACGGTTAAAAGCGTTTGCATGACTGCAACTAGTTCAAAATTTTATAAAAAATTTAAAGGTTTACGCTAATTACTCATAATTTTATAATATCAAAATATATTTATAAAAGTTTATAAATAGCATAGCCTACTTCGCTATAAAGATACAACATTAATTTTGGAAAATACATTGTTTTCAACACAACTTGCCTTGTTCTCGCATAAGAAATTTATTGAAAATTCTACAAGTTTGCAATCTGCATAATTTGTTGCATGCAACCAGAGGTGTTTGTTATTAAATGGCATTGCAACACTTGCAGCATGTTCAACCATTTTTCGCTGCTACGCTTATCCATGTATGTGAATACTATGGCGACAAAAACTAATATGAATATACACGAGGGGGATGGCCGGTTGGGAAAGCGAAAACAAGTTAATGCATATCCGAGTGAGATCATCAACATGATTTTTTACGTACACGTCGTCAAGTGCATGCCGGACATTTCAAAACGGTGAAGAGATGCAAATGCCAGGGGATGAACCTGTTCACCTAGCGACATACATACATACATCTAGTTTCATAAATAAAGCTTTGATACTATGCGCTGAACAGCGGTGAGCGGGCTGTGAGGCTGAGTGGCGCAAAAGTGTGGAAAACGCTTTGAGTATACAACGTGTTGGTGTTTTCTCCTCCAACGTCTTCTACGTTTTGCTTAGCTACCTATGTCCAGTCTTGATTACAATGACTTTCGCATTTCATATGAGTGGCAGGCAAAAATGGCTGAGAGCCGTGTCCATTGTTGAGCCTTGCTAAACAACGGAAAGTGCACAGCGAAAGTGAAAGAAGATGGAATAGTGAAAAGCGGGGATAAAAGCGGTGGAACGGTGTGGTGGTTTATAGGGATGGACCAAGTTCGGACGTCATTCGCGATATGATAAATTATAAAAATAACAGTAGTGAAATTATTAGGAGAAGCGCTCTGAGAGAAATTTAAGTAAATAGGGGTACATACACAGGTGCTTATAAGATTTAAGTATGTAATTTATCTAGAGAACTTGAAAATTAGTGTGGACGATAGAAAGAGAAGAGATTCCTGATGGTCGCTGAAATAGATTCGAAACAGACCAAGATTTTAGAAAAATCTAATAAAATCTAACAATATAATTTATGACTTTAAACCATGTTTTTGAAAATAAGCGCAGAAATGATAAAAGCCTTTTATCGAAGTTATGCGAACTCCCCAAAAGCTTAAAAAGTATTTGAGAGAATAAACTATCCAAAAACTATCTTTTCTGCATATCAAACACGCAAGCTTTTATCGTATGATAATTCTACAGCTCAGGGAGTAGCTCGGAACTTTAGAATCGTCTCCTTTCGCAATTGTTTTCCATACACCGTATTGCCGATGGTTAGATCGGCTTAGGCGAATTCAAGAAAACCATGTTACAGCACTTCTGAAATACTTTCGATTTCTTCTCTCAAGACCTGACCTAAAGCTCAATCAAGGGTAGTTGTCGCAGATCGAAAGATAGATATCTTATAGTTGCAAAGAACCATAGGTTTTGCCCTCGTCTGCTTATTTTCTTTGTACGCTCTTTTCAGACAGAGCCGTAACACGGTTTTCCCTGAGAACATACCTCTCATTCCATAGCAAAGATGAAGACATGGATCACTTATACGTCTAGAATTGCTAATTTAAGTTCACATCACTTAAACAGTTTACCTTGTTCAGTCCAGTAAATATCATAAGCTATGAACAAAGTTGAAATACTTAATCTCATAAAGTGTCGTAGTATAAAATAAGGTAAAAATTCTTTTTAGAAGTTTTATTTCAGTAAAATCGTTGCCCTTATATTAAAAGCACAGCTTGGCATTTTTCTTGTGTCACTCTGCAATATTTTCTCATTTTCCAGCGAATAGATACTTCCGAGAGCGTAGGGCCGAAAAAACGCTACAAGCTAACTGGCAGATCCATGTTGTGTTGTATTAATTTTGCTCGCAAAATGTAGTTGAAGAGATGCTTCTTGTTGTGCATAGCTGATAAGCATCCGTAACAGGTGAATGACAGGCAGCAACATAAAAATGTGAAGAAAAAAAAATGTAAAAAAACGCAGAAATCCTTGTTGTTGGGGAACTTCTTTAAGTGTATACAATGATTTGACGGACCCAAACTTAACTGCTGGACGCATGTTCTGTAGTACATTTTGATGGTATGGACAGTAAATGTATATTTAAAGCGTTTCTCGAAGGAAATAAAGACATGCCATTTGAGGGCAGTTAGCTCCAACGAAATTGAAATGTTGGGATTTGACAAATTACAGCATTGAGAGCACTTTATTATGTTAAAAATATAGGAATGGTAAGCATATACATATAAAAATAAAAATTGAGTAGAGTAAACTCGCTTAGCAACTTTCAACGGTTCAGAGGTCGAGAGCGAGAAAGTAAGCCTAAAATTTGAGGTGAATATTTTTGAAACGATATTCTGAAATATCAGTGAGGGCAAAGGCCACTCCAAATTTACAAAATAATGTCAACTTTTATAATATATTGAAATGACACCGCTCTCAAAAAGAAATGTAGGATTCGGTAGTGGTGGAAAAGTCTTTAGTAATATCGAAAGTTAAATTCGAGTGCAACCGAACATTTTATACTTTTGCAAACTAAAGGTGTAAAAGGTCAAAGGATCAGAATCCAAACAATTTTATATATTTATACATCTATAATTATATACAAAATTTGTCCGCAAAGTAATAGGACTGAGTCGTTAAAAAAAAATTATGGAAATTAAAATTATCGTTACGTTTCTTTAAAAACTTTCAAATAGGCCCCTTCAGCGTCGATGCAACGCTACCAACGTAAGCGTTTGGATGCTGGCCTTGGTTAGGTTCATAATAAAGGCTGTTCACAATAAAGGCGGTGTAAGCCAGGGCGTTGTCGAAGTGTAACTTCCAATCGGTTGCGCATGTTCAAGTGCTCCGTCACAATGTCATGAACCACATAATAAATTTAATATCTGGACAATTAAACGGAAGTTTAGTTGACGGTCTGGACGGAAGTCGCTAGTCTCCCAGCACGGTCTTCATTAGTGACGTCTTCCCGGTCGTCCAAAAAGGCCTAGTGCCACCGAAACACATCACTTCTTGCTAAAGCAACATCTGGGTAAGAATGCTTGATCATATCAAACGTCTCTCTCGCGGATTTTCCGAGTTTCACACAGAATTTAATCGCGTACGGTTTCCCCGGAGCATTCGTTAGAGTTTGTTGTATAGTCAAATATCACACGGAGCTAAATCAGGCGAATTCCGTGGTTCCGGCACGATATTCGCTAAAACTTTCGTGGTGCCAAAACCAAGAGTTGTGATTCCGGCCTCTTCTTACGATTAGCTTCACGATGCATTGCATAAAATAATATTCGTTGTTGACAATTTGGCCAGTTGGAAGGATTTCGGAGTACACAGCACCTCGATAGTCGAAAAAAACTTAACAGTGTATGTGCATGCGTTGTGCTTAAAATAGATATAATTGGGCGACAACTTGAGCTTGTTCCCATAAAATAAACAAATAACATCCGATATAAAATGCGATAAAATCAGGTCGTAACTACCCCCAGCTCCCATGTTATTACAAACCATATTTCCAATAAGTTAGTCAGTGAATGAATTGTATATATGTATATAATTACTTGGATTTCTTTCGTTGACGTTTTGCTCTCCTAGGTATATGGTATAAAACTAAAATTGGATTCAGTTTCGGCGAACATCCCTTCAGTCGACGGAAATTTCTTCCCAGCAAAAAAAAATTTTTTTTTTTCAGAACTATGAACAGGAAGTAGTCACTGTGGGTCAGATCTGGAGAATATGGTGTATGCAGAAGAAAGGCACTTGGATCCATGTTTCCGGATAGGGATCGCATCACCTCACTAGCACCCATTGTGCTTTATCAATGTGCTGGGGCTAAGTGAGTCCTTGTGATTTAGGATAGCCCACAATAGACCTAAGGTCGCGAGTTATTCCTCATTTATTAATCTTATGCAGAAGCAATTAAAAGCTTAATTTATTGATTGAAATAGTTTCCACTCATTGGTGATACGGTTCAACTTGTTAAAAAAAAAAACAATTTCTTTTTCTTCAATAGTCGCTGTAATAATCGCTGGTGATGACATGTCCTTTTTCAATATAGTTAAAAAAAATTAATCCATGCATATTCCAAAATACAGGCCAGCCGACTTTTGCGTTTTTTCACGCCTTGGAGCAGTGCATCGATGGGATGAGCGATTGTAAGAAGTAGCCAGGTTTCCTCAATAGTCACATATAGATGTAAAATCCAGATTTATTACGCTTGAATATCTAAAAACTCTGGAGCACCCACTTTGCACAGAGTTCTCTCATATCCAAATATTCATGAATGATATAACTGCACGATCAGTTGATATCAGGAATAACTTTACTTTGCGGGCATTTCGAATTATTTTGTGGACTTTTCTTTAAGTTTACGTCGTCAACAACCTCTTTGGGGTATTAACCACGTTCATTGTCTTCGGTGCTCATTTCACCACGTATAAACTTGGAACACCAATCCTAATTGGTTGATTTTCCTGGCATAGTGTCCGGAGTGTCCTATTTAATTCAACAATTTAAGACAATAATAAAAGCTGTAGTTTATGAACACGCTTTTTAAGAGTTAGGGCTGGGACGCCATCTAAGTGTCAGGCTGGAAAGTTGTCGATTGACATGTTATTATGGCAAGTCGTGACGAGTAGCTTTGTATTTAGTTGAAAGCGAACAATATTTGAAAACTAAAACCGAATTCTTTTGCATTTATATAACACATCACAAAATTAAACTTAAACTAAGCTTTATTTTGTCTGTTAAAAAAAAGTTTGTTGCTACAAGGAACTACATGCGAGTTCCATAAAAGAAACTGCTGATATTTGCGCACATAATACACACTTTTATATTTGCAACCTTATGAGGTCATGTGTTTTCTCACTACGATGCAAAACGCACACACTCTGATGTAGCCGTATCACTCTATATAAGCCAATACTCAGCATTTTTGATATGAAATACTTGACTCCTTCGGTGATGCCTCATAATGGCATCGTCTATTATTTGTAAGTGCATACAAAATCTGCTACTACTTTTTACTACTTTAATATTACCTATAAATGTATGCATTATGTGAGACGGCGCTCTTGTCGTTGTTATTGTTATGACTACTTTCAACCATTCGAATATGAGGGTTTTACTACAAACACACACGTTTGCGTGTGAGTGTATGTGGCATAAACAGTGCTGTAAAGTTTAACTATAATACACATGAATTGCTCGGTGTTTGTTGTATTTGTTGTTGTTGTTGTTGTTACGTTTTACTTTTGTGAATGTTGTACGAGAAAATAAAGATGCAATTTGAAATAGAGATGAAACTCATTCACTCACTTGACCATTAACTCGCTGCGCTTGAGTGTACATGGATAAGCAAAATAGAGGCATGTGTGGGCTTCACACACACACACACACACAAACACACGTATTCATAACGGTTCTTATAATAACACATGCAAACAGCGCACTTATGCTGTAACCGGTTGGCGAGTGTACGCTCAAGTCCATTATAACAATAAGAAAGCCCACACACACGCATACAAGCATAAAGTAAGGATTTTGTAAATATGGATTTGGGTGTTTTTAGAAGCTGCGTCCATTCGAACTGCCCAATACATTCAGCAGCACTAGAGGACAACAAAATAAACGGTTTTTATGATTTCATGTGTGCTTTTTGCACCAACGTGGAAAGGGGTAGGAGGGACTGACCACAAGAAAAACAACCGCATTGTTATGTTATGTTATGAGCACTTTCCTAAGTACAAGCGACTTCTCGGTGTGAGTATACTCACATATCCGGTAGTGAAGCGCATATAAGTGATGTGCAGTTTGTCGGTCGGTTAGTCACAATAACCGTCCTTATGCAAACGCACACATGCACGCTGTATGAAATATAGTTACTCTCTACTCATTGGCAGTGTGAGGCTGCATAGCGTTTCTGCATGTGTTTCTGACGTGGGATTCTTTAAATGCGTTCTCTCCCTTTGGGTTGTCTTTGAATTCATAGACATTGCGGGTTGATCTCATTGTTTTTGTTATTTTTGTAAATAATGTTTGCGGTTAGCACTGTTATTTGTTTGTCCTGCTTTTTGGCTCTAGTATCGTGTTAGAGGCAGACACTTGCCTGTAGGAAATCTTTGAAAGTAGTGTAATTTGATTTAGGCGGTAATGTCATGTAATGCTTTGTCCCATATATATGTAGTGTCGGTTTTGTCAACTTCAGAAGTTATCGTCATCTGTCCAAATTGACCTGTAACCGAGGATTATTCATTATTAACTATAATACGGTTAAAATTGCAGTCACAATTGTAGAGATTGAATGAAGTCATTAACTTTAATGCAATCATATTTTAAGCTAATCACCTTTTAGCTTTATTAGTATAGACTTCATGATTCATTTTCGGTAAATTGAACCAAATTCAGCTGCAATATCTTCATGATCAGCATCAACATAACAATGAACATAGTTTTTCCTGTACATACATATACTCTATGACTACTTTTCCCACCCCCTGAAACTCGCTTTAGCTTCGTGGGATACTATTGGATATTTTCTCTCGTGTTCATGTCGTTTTGTCTATTAGAAAGCTAATAAGCCTTACAAAAAACGAGTAGCAACTCAACAATCATTTTATTAATGTTAAAAACAGAAAACTTAATGATCGAAAGATATAATGCGAGTCCGCATGAAAATGGTTATAAAAACTCTATTCTCGTTGTAACGGTGTAGATATGGACTAAGAACCTACCGAAGCTACATCAATGATCCAGTCGTCTTCTTCAAGTAACCACTCAAATTATATAATTATGCGAGTGCTATAAGTAATTTCGGTTTGATATTTTTCAAATAGCGCCAAAGAAACTGTCCAATACTGACAAAAACTTTTCAATTAAACCCTCACATTTCATGTACACTACCAAACCATGACAGCAAAAGATGACATTTTCATGTATTTTAATAAAAAATCTTTGAGCCAATACCAGCATGCCAATGCTTAATCTAAGTTTTCATAGATTTTTTGTAAACACCGGTTAGAAAGGCCCCTCATTGCCTTCAAGAAGTTTTGGTTTTCCCCTTTTCGGATAATTTTAAGAGCGTCATGCGCTAGACTGCTGGACTTTTGGACAGTTTCAACCTCATATTTTTAAACCTGCGCCTCATCACCGGTATAAAACCGTTTAATGAATGTAGGGTCGTGAGTTTCAAATCTCCTATGCTTCAATATTACAAGAGATTCATGTCTTTAGGCACACGTCCAACATTGACACGCCTCATAACCAAAACATTAACTAGTATGTTTTGAGTTGACCCGTAATGAAAGTGAGATCTTCTGCTATCTCCCTGTTCACAACACGACAGTTTTAATGCACTATTTCTTTAAGAACTCACATGATGCAAAATTTAAATGACTTCAAGACCTTCATGGCTTGCTTTGCATAACTCAAATACTAGTGTTCGTGATAAAGTACACTTATCAAACACTTGTACAAAATTTTCAACGATCTCGTAGTCGTGAATCCACTGATAACATCAAATTTCTGGTAAACTTGGTGTTTAATTTGTTTTCTAATGGTAAAAGTTGCCAGACTAAGTCGAAGATACACAGCTGCCAGCAAATAATAATTAACATAGGGAGCTCAGAGTTCACACGAACATGAATAAAGATTGTACCAAAAAATCCAAAAAAATTATATCGATACGGCTTCCGCATGCTGTTTATATGGACAAATCCGAGTCAAGTCGGTATGTTGGTTCATATTTGCCTATAATGCATAGAGCTATAGTATATCTCTTGAAGTCAGGTATTCATCAGAAATCAGCTTTTTCTGTACCAAAAGCATTCTTGTGCGTATCCTAAAAAGATTAAATTGGATTGAGGGTAATTTTCTGCCTCGGATAATTATGATACTGTCGTTTTGCAAAATTTTCCAAAATTTAAAATATTTGCAATTCAACAATCAACACTTTTCTGCTCTGATGAGAGGAGTTGAATATACTTTTATATATAAGGGAGATTTAGAAATTCAACTCCAAAAATACATATTAATTACACTTCCATATTTCAAGCCTAACACCCTTGAAAACTTCAACTCATTCACACATAAGTACTACATGTCTATTGAATTTAAAGCCCGTATATGAAATAATTATAAGGTGTTAATCAAACAACTATTGGAAAAAATAAGTAAAAATCTAACAAAGAAAGTAAAAATTGTAAACCTCATTGATGCAACAAAATCTCTACCGGGTACTCGTGTTATTTTATACATATCTATATTTAGTTAGGTGTATGAGCACACAAAAAGGTTTCATTTTCATGAAAGATTTAGTATTCAAATGCGCAGAAAAATTTCATTTCTTCCGCTTTTGCACTTTTTGTATTTACATTTGTTGGCTTAGATAAATAAAACTACTTAAACCGCTGTGAATGTAGTCATCAAAACAAACCCCTACGTGTACTCGTAAAGTTAAAAAATTAAACGTTTGCCTATGAGGTGTAAGTTGGAATTCATTTATTTTTTGTCGTATAGTCGAAATTGGCTCTAAAGTCGACAAATAGATGCTGAGTGTAAAAGGTTATATGGAATAATTACCACGACAGCCGGTGCTAAGGTAACGATACTAAACCGAATTTTATAAGGCCAAATCTGCTGCTTTTGCGATCTAAGCCTGGAACTTATCGGCATTAGTTATTCCAGGTACAAATCTTTCAATTCTTAAAGTGTGTCGATTTATTTTTTTTATAACATGTTGCTATATAAAAAATGTATTTTTATATTCCCAAATCAACTTTCTTGTAGTTTGGGCATATATTTTAATTCCTAGGGGTAGGAATATTTCAACCGCATAATAGTTTGTACCAGACTTGATGTCTACATTTGTTTCAAGTCTCTATCCTTAAATGTGTTAACTGCTCAATAAGCTAATTAAGCTTCCTTACAATCGGTGACTAAACTAATGGAGGGAGTTGGCGGTGTACGCATGTGAACATGTGAATTTAAGAATGTCCTTGGCTACAAGGAACTCATAATATGCAGACGTTTAGCCGACAGATCCCAGGGCTGCAAGCTAGGTATCATAAGATGGCTGTATCATGATCATAAGACCTATTGTCACTGCAGGCTCAGGAAGCACTTGTCCAACATGGGCATAGTCTCTGGGGCAAACTGCCGGTTCTACGATATGGAACAGAAAACCCTAGAACACTTGGTTCTGGATTGCCCAGCAGGGACAGGGATCACAATACCTCTAGTGTGCCCAGAAGGCTCTTGGTATTGTTCAGGATGCCGTAGTTTTGTGACCATACGTGAAATAGAGAGGGCACATTAGACCATAGGTCGCAGTGCAAAGGCTCAATTTTCCTGTCTATCTATCTATATTTTAGTAACTGTACTGGTAAAGAGGAATCAAGGGAGGTCACATGAAGAAGCATCAGCTCCTTAACGTTAACGTATCTTAACAATAGTAACATAAAAATTCAATTTTGTAATATATGATTTCATTACTTGAATCGATACAGCGACCTTTCTACCACTTACTAATATATCTTATGACCTTACCTACATTCTGAAGAATTCGTAAGCTTTGAAGGAGATAGTGTACCTTCATGTACCTGGAAACGTAAGCATATCAAAGAATCCTATACAAATTCGATATTTATAGTATGTGTTCATGACGTACTCATTTGTTTCGCGTACTTAACACACATGAACAGCATATGAAAGGAAACCCAGACACTCAGCCATTCCTACAAGCGGTGCTACAAAGACATGTGGCATGTGCCATATAAGCTCAGCTTGCACCCCACAAAAATGCGCGACTCATTACCACTACCAACGACGCTGGCTGCACTATCAGCATATACCATACCACCACACAAGCGGTCATCGCTAGGGTGCGACAGTCGTACCGCGCCTAAAAGTAGATAATACAAGAAGATGACATAATTTCGTGAAGCTTTCATCTCATTATATCGCAACTGTGCATGTGTTTTGTTTTTGTACGCCACTCCATGCTACACGGCGTCATCAATGAGTGGCAACCGAAAGAGCTTGAAATACATTCATTCGTCTTTCACTTTGTGAATCTGTGAGGGGGAAAATAGCAGTGGCGGTAGAATAAAGAGAATGAAGACAGAGCAAGCAACAAAAAGTTAAGTGAGTGAAAGAATATGTTTTTCATATTTTCGACGCGCTCAAAGACAACACAAACAAATACATACAAATATATGTACAGTACTGTTGGTCGCCAATGCTTGTGTATTTATGTAACTATGTGCATTTCTGCTTATGCTTTAAGCGCGTTGCATATGAAATATGAATTCACTTACGGGTCCTAGTGGCACCCATGGCCATTAAGCGCCGAACTTTCGCTTTAGCTGAAAGGTTACTGCTTTGAAACACACACATGCTTACATTGTGGTATATGGGTATGTTTGTGTTTGTATTGTGCTGGGGTTTTAAGTGTTAAGGCGAAGGATTTTCCATAAGCCCGTGTGAGGGGAGATTTTAAAAATATTACGGCTTTTAACAGAAACAAACAGCAAAAAAAAAAAAAAAATCACAAATGCTTGGGGCAACTGGGATGCACAGTAATAAAGAAAATTATTGAAAATACAGCATAAGTCGGATAGTGCATATGACACAGGCATGGAAAAAACTCACATATTCATATTCACAAGCAGAAAAATGCCACTTAAAGGGTCACTCCATTTGGAGTGAGTAGAAATATGCTGAACTTGACAGTCTCTGTTAGCCTATATTTACAGAGTGTTAGGTTTTGTTGTGAGCAGGGTTTCGGAACATCTCAACACTCACACTTTTCTATATTAGACTATATTTCATACAGCTCTTAGATACTTTCGAGAGTGAAATGGTATCTTTGAAAAAATTCGTGGATTTACATAGATTATATTCTGTTTAACTTCAACTACCCCTTCTAAATCCCTCATGCTCTCTTTACTACAATCTCCGCAGATGAAAACATGAATATATACCGAGCAAACTTTTTTAAAATATGGCGGCTATTACATTAACACTTCACCCGGGTCTATGTTACCAGAATGGATCTGGTTTTTTTCCAGACACATAAAGTAACTAAAATTAAATCTAAAAAAATTGAAAGAGAGCAGCCGAAAATTTCAAATAACACTCTATATATTACACTTATAATTAATAATCTGTACAAACCGCAGAAATTAATTTTTTCCGCGGAATTTACTTTAAACTACTACTACTTTTTTTTTAACTTTTACTTCAGTTGAAGTACTAGGAACAACTTCTGGATTGAAGCCTAAAAGCCATATTCAGGAACTAATTTGAAAATATTTTGATATGAAACCTAAAGAGAGCTGATTGGTGCAACATCATGCAAAATGTTCTGGTTAGATTAGGCGTCAGTGTTTGTTTCCAAATGACCTGTATACATTGAGCACCCGGAAGTTTTAATTAAACTCAATTCCCAGGATAAAAGATATTTCAAGAAATAATTGTGTCAAATGTGAGAGAGATTTGTCTACCAGTATGTTTACAGGAGCTGCTTAAGTCGATGCACCTCAGTCTCACTCTCAAATTTTGTATTTATAACCAATTTTCGTCTGCGAAAACATTGCGAATGTTGGAAAAGGTAGGAAAGGTGACTCAGTTTTATCAAAACCATAAGTCTACGACTGGTACAAAGCTTTCAAAAACGGTTGAGAAATCGTTGAAGACATGTCTCGTTCTGGACGAACTTCGACCTCTTCAACAGATATAAATGCTTGAAAAACGTCAGGCAAGTATCACAGAGATGACAAAAAAGCTCGATAATGATTTTTATGGATATTTTGGGTATGAAATGCGTTCTTGCTCGACTTGTCCCGATAAAACAAAATTTTTTCAAAAAGTATACCGTTAACAGGTCCCTTCGGACATTCTTGATCGTACGAATTCCGATTTTAGTGTATTACGTATGTTACGGATTACTTTGAAGGCAGCAAATTAAATATTGATGAATTGTGGTAGATATTGTGAGAGTGTATGATATGAAAGCATGAAAAAATAATGAAGTCTTAAGAATTAAGAAAGAGTCAAAGGCCAGATCTGATAGCAACATATAATTTTTGTGCGTTCCCAAATTAAATACAGTTTTTGTCAGCTTGTATTGAAATGTTTTAAATACCTAAATGGGGATGTAAAATTTGCTCTATCTCATTCCGAATTAAAAATAACCAGTATTGATGAATTGCTAGAAATCCAAGTTTATTGCCATGTTTATTTTTCAGATTGAGCATTTTAAAAAATATTATTTTTCCCCTTGATCATTTGATGAGTTCCACGAATTTAAGCTTTATTGCTTCTTTTTGTTATTATTTATTCTGAACTTCTTCTCCATAATTTCCTACTCGTTTCATAGCCGATCTAACGTTGCTATCATTTCCAAGTATTTCACATAGTTTACCCACATTTTGCTTTTATTTCGTATTTTCTTCCGACTCTTTTAACATTTTCCATCGCCAGGGTCATTCGTTAGCACCCGGTGGGTTCGAACATTTTTAGCTTAGTCTGACAGACAAAATTTTTTTCTTTTCTACACATTTGACTTTATGTGGTATATTCATCTCTGTATTTGTTTGTTGTTGCTTTAAAGTCAATGTTGCAACTTTCGTGCTTACAACAGAATCTTGTCTCTTGTTTCGTTTTACTTTTTCGCTGCATTCGTTGAGTAATCCCTTATTGACGATATCCTGCAGCATTTACCGAATATGATTTTGGCTGCCAATGTTAACGACAACATTCACTGCACAGGGATTACTCTGTTCGGTTTGCGTCGTTGTAGTGAGGCACTGAAGAGGTGGAGCGTGAAAAGTTTAGGGAATAAGCGCACCGGAAATGGCTAAATCTATTTGACAACTGACATTGCTCGAAAGTTTTTACTTATCCGCTCTTTCATTCTCTTTTCCTCTGTCGTATTATAAGGAAGAGCACTTTAAATGGAAATGTTCAAAATTTTGTGGTGATTGTTTTGCAATTTACGAAAAATAAAAAGAAATTATTTGAAAAAAATTATAGGTAATCTATTGATTCTAAGCTTATAAAATGGGGGTCTCATTACGAATTTAATAATATCAAGTAATTAAATTTATTAGTCGACCTCCACAGATATATTTTGGGACCTAGTATGTTCAAGTAATTAATATTAATCTGTCCGAGAAATGAAAGGACTCTTTTCACGTTTGTTATTTCTCTGAAAATTTTTGGCATGCCTTTGCTTTTCAGATCATTTCCACGTATTTTCAGACAACCATATTGCCATACCTTCATCCATCATTATCGACTTTATCTGCAAACATTTGCTGATTATATAATGTAGTTTAACAAATACCGGACCGATTTTTGTCTTCATTAACGCCAACAGGCCAATGAGAACTTCAACTTAATCTAAAATAGCTAATTTGTCATTCGAAAGCATCTCCAGTACTGAGGCTTGTTATACTCTTGCAATATGTTCAATATGCAATGCAATAGAGAATGGTTTTTTTTATCTTAACGATAGTGCATACTCAAAAATTAATCGAGCTAGATATAAGGTTATATTCTATATATATGTAAATGATAGTTGAATCCTTGTAAGCTGTTACTTGAGTAAAAACTGAGATATCTTGATGAAATTTAGTACACATATTCTTAGTCAAAATGTAAGACGGAGTTCGTATATGGGCAAACTTAGATAAAAATTTTTAAAATAGTGGGAATGGCACCTTCATCTAATAGGTTTAATGTTTATATTTCATAAACCAATTCAAGCCTAAATAACCAAATTCGCTTAAGTTAAATCTGTTACTAAGAACGCAGAAACGAATAAAAATGGACCATTCTCCATATAACGGTACTGTTAAAAATCACCGGAAGTGCGATAAATAAAAACCTAACCAAGTCAGATAGGTAAATTTTTGTTCCGAGATGACATGAGAAGGTGGGTGAAATCGGACTGCTACCACGCATACTTATAAGACTATTTTAAATTCCATTTGATACATTCTGTTACTTTCCAGTGGGCAAACGAAGAAGAAATTTATATAACGAAATTGAACTTTGCAGAAATAATACATTTAGGGTATGCCACTTTATGACCGAAAATTATTCAAAGCCAACCAAAACTGCTAAAGCAATTTTTTCTTCTTTTTCTTTATTGGCGAAAACACCGCGTACGAGTTCACGTCAGCGCGACAAGCATTATTTTTTTTTCCAACGGACTATCCAACGGAGTGTAGGTCTTCTTCTTACTCTGATTCCCCCGGCGAGTACTGCGTCGAATACTCTCAGAGCTGCACTCTGACGACATGACATCGCCAGCGTGAGCGCTTAGCTGGACTATATCAATGGTGTCGTATATCTCATACGGCTCATCGTTCCATCGAATACGATATTCGCCATGGCCAATGTTCAAAGGACCACAAATCTTCCGCAGAACATTTTTGTCAAAAACTCGTAGTGCCGACCGATCAGATGTTGTCATCGTCCATGCCTCTGTACCATATATCAGGACGGGGACGATAAGTGCCTTTTAGAATTTGGTGTTTGTTCATCGAGAAGGAAATTTACTCCTCAGTTGCATACTCAGTTCGAAGTAGCAAGAGTTACTCGGCGTTGGATTTCAAAGCTGACGTTTTTGTTGATGTTAATGTTGGTTCTAAAATAGACGAAATTATCTATGACTTCGAATTTTGTGTGACTGTCAATAGTGACGTGAGAGCCTAGTCGCGAGTGCGACGACTGTTTGTTTGATGATAGGAGATATTTTGTCTTACCCTTGTTCTTTGCCAGACCCATTTGCTTTGCTTCTTTATCCAGTCTGGAGAAGAAGGCCTAACAGCGCGGTTTCTGAGGCCAACGATATCAATATCATCGGCGTACGCCAGCAGCTGTACACGCTTATAGAAAATTGTACCTGCTTGATTAAGCTCTGCAGCTCGAATTATTTTCTCCAGCAGCAGATTGAAGAAGTCGCACGATAGCGAGTCGCCTTTTCTGAAATCTCGTTTGATGTCGAATGGCTCAGAGAGATCTCTCCCGTTACTGATGGAGCTTTTGGTATTGCTCATCGTCAGTTAACACAGTCGTGTTATCTTTTATATATATAATTAGTTGAATTTTGTTCCTCTGATTGACGTGTCGTACCTTAAGGTTTCTCCCTGCAAATGTATAAAATGTTTGGTTGCACCCGTCCTTAACACATCCTTATTTATTTTAGTAGTTTGAGGTTCATGATTAAATCTTCGTATTTTTTTTATTTTTCTATTACCAAAATATGTCAAACAAACTTTTTAAGTGTAAGAAAGGCACATAAAATATCGCTTCCAGTATATCCCTGCGCACCTGGACAGAGATTATGGAGATTACAAGTCCAAGTAACTGGTTGTTTTACTCTGAACAGTACATATTGAATTTTTCATGAAGTTTAGAAAGATCGGACACTCTATAAAATACATAAACTAATGATCAATCAGCTGAGTCGAGTAAGCCATGACCATCTGTTTGTCTGGCCGTGTGTATATGTGCGGAACCATCCCTCAATTTTTAAGGTACCGACCAAAAACTTTTCACACGCCCTTTACTCACCATGGGGTCCGCCGGCATCGGATCACTTTTGCATATGGCTGCCATATAAAGTGATCGGTTTCAAGTGTTTGTATGGTTAGCTCTGTCATTTGACGAAACATCTTCAACAAATTTGTTGTAACTTATTGTTTGAGGCAATCATGCCCATTCAGAAGTTCATTAGGGTTGGTTTGTATTGGTTAGGATGTGTCTCCTCCCTTACGTTTACATAGACTCGTGTGACTCATGTTAACACTAACGTAACGTACTATAAATTAGATAGGAAATGTTAATAAAATAAAAGCAAAACCGATAATCTCCTTTTCAACGAAAATATGATACCCTTCAGAGGTGAATTTCTTTTGGAATAGAAGTGTATATAAAGATATTTTCATTTTTGGTTGGTCATTCAATAAGACTGATACATGTATGTATTTTCTACTGGCTTGATTTGACACTGTGTAGTGATTGTAGTGTTGGCTTGATCCAATTTTGTTAAACAAAAAAGTTCTCCGTACAAGGAACATTTTTTCAAAAAAATTCAGTTTAAGTTTTGGAACTATTTTCTGATCTCTATATTTCGCCATAATATGTTTGCTAATTGTATATAAAAATTTTTTGATGAAGAGTAGTTTCAACAGGATCCAATTCATCAAAAAAATCAAAGACTAAATAAGACATGCAAATAAAGTTGATAAATACATACATATGTGATATGTACAGTGTATGTGCGCTCATGCAATTTTAATGAATACATTTGTGTTATCTTTTCATTTTCCATTTCTTGATTAGATTTATTATGCTATTGTCGGTGCTGTATTCCTGTCTTGACTACAATAGTAATACTTTGCATTCATAATGCACCATAAGAGCTACACAGGGATAATGCGCACAGAAAGGATATTATAAAAAATGTACATTATTTCGTAGAAGTCATTAAAATAATACACACAAAACGGTGAAGAGTTGTAAGAACATTGCATTTCAAGTGAAGTCAAATAAAAGATTCAGAGAAACTGTTTCGTCAAATGAAACAAGCGTATTTTAGTAGGATATGAGATAGGTGCAATGAGCACATATTCCTTTAACATCAACAGTGAATATCTCCTATACATTAGTGCCTTAAGCTTACAAACAGCGTCATTATTATGGCTCGACTAACATCATTATTATCTGTTGGTTATTGCTGTAATTTTACTCACGAATTCGCCAAATTATCTTTGCCCTTAGCAGCGTCCTTAATAACATCTCCGTATTATGCTGGCAACAGGCCATGTGAAAGAGCTGATGCTGTAACGGCACTTTGCGCTGATGATTTTGTCATTTCTGTTCGTTTCATGGTGACTTTCTGCAGTTCCAGCTCGGCTGTGAACCTTTCAACACTCAGCTCAATTCTTTGTATGTCTATAACATGTGTGTGTGTGTGTATGTGAGTTCCAGTATGACACTCCTTTGTATTGTCCGTTATGTGCCACTTGCATGGTTATCCCTCCATTTTGCGATTCTTCTACTTCGCTTCGGTTGGCGCATTATGTTGGCATTCCCATGGCTCTGTTAATTTAATCCGCGCTGTGGACACTAGATGGCGTTGGCGTTGTCTTACAGCTACTTAACGTATGTATGTACAGATATTGCTGTAGTTTAACGGAGTTTGTTAGTGAATTTGATTTTCGCCTTCGCCTTTGTCCTTTTTTTTTTTTTTTTTGTAATTGGTTGTGCTCGCTGTAGTATAGCGAATGATTATCAAGCAGGAAGCATAGCAGAACCATGGGCATTATGAAATATTTTCACACTTTTAGGAACTGAATCAGGAATCTTTCCTTTTATTATCATGAGTTCTTCCATTATATTTGGTTATTATTGGTCCCTGAAGGGAAACACATTTTGGACGACATGACCTAGCCTGCGTAGCCGATATCTTTTAATTCGCTGAACTATGTCAATGTCGTCGTCGAGCTGTTCGTTCTATCAACAGTTGTAGTCGCCGTTCCCAATGCGCAAAGGACCATAAATCTTCCGCAGAATCTATCCATCAGCTCTTAATGCCGACTCATCAGATATTGTCATCATGCCTCTGCGCCTTATAGCAGGACGGGGATGATTTGTAGAAATTGGTAATTATTTATTCTGGGTATTGGTATTCTGTTATTCTGCGTTAGATTTCGATGCTATCATTGTTATTGCTGTTAATGCTAGTTTCAAGATAGACGAAATTATCTACGAGTTCGAAGTTATGACTGACAATAGATATTTTACCTTGCCCTCGTTCACTACTAGATTCATTTGCTGTGCTTCCTTATTCAGATATTGATGATACAGGCATAGGCCTGCGGCTGTACACTCTTAAAGAAGATTGCAACTGCTCGATTAAGTCTTGCAGCTCGAATTATTTTCTCCAGCAGCAAACTCAAAAGTCGCACGACATGGGGTATCCTTGTCTGAAAAACCTCGTTTAGTATCGAACGGCTCGGAGAGGTTCTTTCCTAACCTGATCTAGTCTGATTCCATCTTATGGAATCAACTTTCTTTCAACAGTCCGATGAAAAGTATATATTTTTACAAACTAGTGCAACATTCGATCCTAAGCCAACATATAGATATTTTTTTGACATATTTTCATAAATATTGTGAAAGAAATTTTTGAAATTAGCTTATTGTATATTGAATCGTTAACTTGTGAAGCAATAGTTATCAAAGAAAGTTATAGGTGAGCAAAGAGGGTGTGAAAGATGGACTCTCCGAAATGCAATTTTTTCTGATTCGAATATTGTATTTCAATATGTTAGTGACAACTCGCCAAATAATATATTTTTTAGATGTGGAAAGTTATCCATCTGCACCAGGGTTTGTAGCTGTAATTTAGAGACAACTGGGCTTGTGAGGGATGAACTGACGTTCTAGATTTTATTATTTGTTGTAATTGCATAGCAGTGATCTTACTACCTTGGTACCAATCATTGTGCTCATGAATGCATGTTCTCTTCACACTCCATTTGGTCGGTGACGAGGTCCATTAGGTCAACCAGTTTAGATAGGTGTTTCCCTATCCGGGAAAGGTAAATGAGTATAGCCTAGTTTTTACCGAAGAAATATTAAGCACTTGTATAAATCAGAATTCCAAATAAAATTAGTATTGGTGTTCACTAGCAAACTGGAGCGACTAAAGCAAAGCAGTTTCTGAAGGTAATTTGTGGGTGTCCTCTAAACAGTAAGAGAAATCCGAAAAACAAAATTTTTACGGCACAGAAAATTCCAATGTGAATTCTGAAATCAGGCAAAACAAGAAAAAACGTTAACTTCAGTTGCACCGAAGCTAAATACCCTTCACAGGTGCATTTCTGTTAGTAATTATGTGTTCAGTTTGTATGGAAGCTATATGCTATAGTAATCCGATCTGAACAATTTCTTCAGAGATTACATTGTTGCCTCAAAAATAATCTATACCAAATTTCGTGAATATATGTTGTCAAATGTGAAAGTTTTCCATACAAGAACTTGATTCCGATTGTTTAGTTTGTATAGCAACTATATGCTATAGTTAACCGATCTAACCAATTTCTTCGGAGATTATATTTTTGCTTTAGAAAATAACCGGTGCCAACTTTTATGGAAGTACATAGTGAAATGTGCAAATTTTCCATACAAGAACTTGATTCCGATCGTTCAGTTTGTATGGCAGCTATATGTTATAGTGGTCCGATATGGGCAGTTCCGACAAATGAGCAGCTTCTTGAAGAGAAAATGACGTTTGCAAAATTTTAAAATGATATCTTAAAAACTGAGGGACTAGTTCGTATATATACAGACAGATGGACAGACGGGCAGACAGACGGACATAGCTAAATCGACTCAGCTCGACATACTGATCATTTATATATATACTTTATAGGGTCTCCGACCCTTTCTTCTGGGTGTTACAAACTTCGTGGCAAAATATACCCCGGCAAGGAGAAAGCGGGAGTGAAAAATACGATAAACAGCACCTAAGATGCACACAATACACCACTAGACATTTCTAGTACGGCTTAGATCTACTCAGACACTTGAAAATGTTGAGCCAATAGCTGCGTGCAACAATCGCCGCACTTTTGTACTTGCCGCCTTTGGATGTTGCAACACATGCCATATCAACCAGGCGAAAGTAGGAAGAAGGCGCACAGATATCGTAGGCGGACAAGCAATCTGTACATAACTGTTCTTGAATGCATGAGTGTGTGGGAAATCCACAGTTGAAATGTTGCAAAGTGGTATGCACTTGAAAAGCGTGCAAATGCGTAAAGCGGCTTAAGATCCAATCGCTGGATAGCCGCGCCGCCGATGCAAGCTGCACACACGCTTTAATAGCAGCGATTTCCGCGCATCAAGCGGCGAGCAACGCGGCGCATACACGATTTCGAAGCACACTCTACCGAAAGACTTGTGAAACAAGCAATGCGGTGGCAACAACAAGAGAAGTGTAGACATCGCATTGCAATGTAGCAATAAAGGAAGAAGCAGTCGGAATTGAAGGAAAGGCGGCGAATTTTTTCGCTATTTATTTTCTGAATACACTTGCGGCTGCCTTAGTGCGGATTTAGATTTTTGAGGATATTCTTTAAATATCGTTTGATACGCAATCGTTGCCGTGCTTGACAATGGAGATTTTTCGCTTTGGGTTTTTGGCAACCGAGCTGTGGTCTCGAGCTTCTCCATGCATTTGCTAGCTTTACCGCTTCACTTTGTTGTTGTTTCTTGCCGTTTTTTTGCGTCGGTATTCGATGCGTAGGTTGGTTCTAGAAGCGAAACAATCAGCGATGCGTGGTGCACTGCAACCACTGTGACATTCGGGGATTTTCACTGCCAGACAGTTGGCTTGAAATTGCAACTGTCAATTGCATTTAATTCGTTTGCTGCTTTAAATGTATGGCGGTTGTGACCTTCAAATTATTTGCCACGGTAGTGGCAGTAACAAGGAAAGCAGACATTTTAGTTAATATATTTGACGTGAAACCAAATAGCGAATCGCCAATTGAATGTGGGTGGCAGCAAATTAAATATTGTAACAAAAAAGGTTTGAAAATAAAAAGAGTGAAGAAATAGAATTATTATTTTTGCGATTTCCGAAGATAGCGCAAAGAAATTGTTGTAAATGAGTTTCATCGCATTTAACTTTCAAATCAGCGGAATCAATTCCGTGGTTTTGGTTTGACTGCCTGTGGAAGCTTGACTTACACCTTTAACACACGCATCCAACAGGAAAATTCATTGTAGTATTTGACGCTATTTAACCGCAATCTAGTATAAGAGTGTATACATAGCTGCGTGATGGTTGCACTGAGAGTATGAAGACTGTCTCATCGGCCAGAAATATACTTCTCTCAGATGGTGGTGGTGGGTAAACTTTTCTCTGGTGCTATCTTGTGATTTCCGACAGATTTTGCCAGTTAATCCAAGCTCTACTTTTACCGATGAGTTTAAGTCAGGTTTAAAACAGTCATTCTTATGAAAAAGTATTGAAATTTTATCTAATAGAAATACAGAGACTTCAAATTTAATGTGCACTATTCAATATTAATTGAAAGAACACTCTTTGGCATTTATTTTTTGAAGATTACTTCTGTTAAATGTCGGCCGCGGTTACGTCTTAGTTGGACCATCCGTAAAGACCAACATTCGATGACCAGTTTGAGCATTTCGACTGGTAACTAGCGAATGAAACGAGGAGAGGGAGTCTTCTAGAAGTTGCTGTAGCTTGTGACAGCATGCATCAATCATACCTTACGCTCAGTGCACCTCTTTCCAGAAAACTCTCGATCCATATATTTTAATGTGTCGAACTTGCGTAGCCGTACGCCTACATACCAAACCCTTCAACTCCGTAAGCTTCATACCTAGCTTGCGGAACTACCATTAAATATTTCTTCGCAAGGGAAGCTTAGCCTATTGACTCTTGCATCTCACTTACTCATTCTCTGTTTTCTGATCTCGTTTCGCTCTTTCACAGCCGTTCTGCTATTCTTCGTTGTGCTATAATATTCACGGTCAGGTTTTTTAAGTTGAGCCACATGTGCTTACATCGCAACATATGCGAGGTACTATGTTATCCGGTGATAGCTCTCTGCTACCTGCTGTTCTAGTAGAGTTCCTTCTTCGTTAAATTTCGGGCAATAGACAAAAATGGGCAGAGAATTTTCAATACTACTTTCACAAAAGGAACACGTTACTCCGTTATCGTGGCCATAATTGTATAGGTACTCTTGGCTAGTTAAAATTGGCGTCATATGAAGATCCGTATTCCCATAATATCTATCCACCCACCTTTTGACATTTTTAATTTTGGTTGCTGCATCCCAATGGGTTTACCACTCGTTTAGGCGCTTTTGTCTTTCTTCCCTTTGTTCTTCTATAGTTAACGGCCTGCCGATAATTTTCCTGCTATCGTATATACTTTTAAGCTCAGAGGCCATTATATCTAATGGCATTATACCTGATGTAATGCTAAAAGCTTCTTGAAATACGGTGCAAAGTGCACTGGCTACTCTCATGGCGTTCAGTCTGAACTGGAAAAACACCAATTTATGCATATAATTTATGGGTTAACGCTTGCGTCCATATCGGTGCCGAATACAACATAACTGATTGGCTGGCTTTTGGTAAAAGTTGACGAGCTTTTAATTTTCCGGGTTGTAGATTCACATCAATTTTGGATTTGATACAACTCTTTGGCTACTATAGGCAAAAGAATGTCGTCAGCGTGTCCGATTAGTTTTTGCTCTTTCGGCGAAGAAAGCCGCAATATTCCGTCATACAAGATATTCTATGGCCAGTTACACAGTAGTTACATTATATATTTTGATCCTTTCGTCGGTTTCGTATAACAGCAGCCTGTCGGAAAGATAGCTTTTTATAATCTTCAACCTCTATGTCTGTTTTTCACCCACTAGCTTGCAGTTCCTTCAGACGCGCACATCTTCTTTGCTTTAAGGGGATTCTTACATCTGTGATAATTTCGACCATTTTTTTCAAATGTGTTTTTACAGCCTGTGTTGGACAACACAACATCGAGTAACACGAGGACTCTAAGTAATGCAAGCCCTCGCTGATTTGTGCTTTTACTTCCCGTTCAAAGGTCCATGCGTTGAAATCTCCTGCTATTATGTTCGGTTTGGTGGTAAGAGCATCGCTAACCAACGCAGCAAGAACCTTTTTTGAAATATTAAATTTAACATTGATATAAAAGATATATTGCTTTGTTGTAATATTTTACAAAATTTGATGTCAAATTCAAAAATGAACACAGTATATTTTATATTGCAATAACTGTACAAACAGTGTCTTTAATATCTTAATATAATGGGTAGTAGAGTTGTATGAACTTAATCTTTTATATTATACTCCGGAAGCTATTGGCTGGATCTTTCAATTTGAATAATAAATTTTTTCAACTATCCCCAAATCTTTTTGAGAAGTTTTGTTCATAAAATCTTATTCATTCCTAATCATTCACTTCTATCACGGACGTTCAACCGAATTGATATGATACTTTTTCTGTTTTCAAATGCTGAAATTTTCAATGAATTCCAACTCTATGTTGAACAGTAGACAATTACATTTCAACTGTATATCATAAACATTTTGCACAAACAGACATACGAAAGTGACACACGCTAGAAATGAATTTCTAAAAATAAAATATTGTGCTTTAAAAAGTTTGTTTCTTAAAATTTGTTAGTTCAAGATCACGCTGTGTCCAACATAATTATCCATTTTCTACGTGAGCGCAATTTTTCCTTAAGTAAAAATAAAGAAAGAAGCAGCAAGCAACATATATTTTCAAACAGAATCAAAGAAATAATTTCGCCGTCGCATTGCCATTGCCGGCGTAAGGCAAACAACACCGGCATGTAGACAGCGCCGTAACTTGTACGAGAAACATCAACATTAACAAATTTGAAACATTTAGCAAGTTAGCAGCGTGTCTGTTTGCCTGCCGTCAAATAGAGCGAATTGACAGCGAAACACGCGGCCAAGCGCTGTGCCACCAAATAAAGCATACAGGCTAGGGCAGTGACGGTTTTGGGTGTTGCTTGTGCTCCCCATATTTCGGTGCACTTAATTGAGCGTATAATTGATTGGACTTTTCTGCTCTGCATTGTTATTGTTGTTGTGCCTATTGTTCAGTGCCACCGTTGGAGGCATGTTTTTCTCGAATTCCTAACATCGTTGGTCTTTAAGATTTTTTTCAACGAACTTTCCTTTGTGTTGTTGGTGTTCTTCTTCAGGTTTGTATGTCGTTGTTGTCATGGTATTACATTTTTCCCTAATTTTGTTGTACTTTTTCGTTTTCGCTTGTATTGATTTGTAGAACTATGCTTCGCATTTGTTGTGGCATATATAATATAATTTCGCTTGATAAATTTTGTTACCTTTGTTGTTGTAATTTTTGCCTTGTTTATGTTGGAATTTCGTACTTCATTCTTTTGGCAAGTATTTCATGCGCCTTTCGATTGTTTTCTTGTATCTACGGCTGCCGGTGGAGGCACTTAATTAATTATATTTATCACAGTTTACGGCTGTCAGCTCTCGGTCACACCCCTGAAAGTATTTCTGCCGCACTGCCGTAGAATTTTCAAACGCCTACATGAAGCTTTCTATTTGTTTGCTTTTGCGTTGATGTTGCTTTTGCTTGTATGTGTATGTTAATAGGTTGTTTGTCATTAATTGATTTATTCGCCTTTTAATAAATTAAGCGTGTTTATTTTTCATATGAATTCGAGTGCACTTTGAGGCAGAGAAGAGTTTATTGAATTAGTAGTTTGTTTGAAAGTGTGGGTTTTGTAAGTAATTACTTGTTGAATTTGTTGCACTCGTTCTCTTAATAGATTCTTCTATTAGATGGGGGGTAAACTCCTGCTAGAAAATGCTGTTCAACTGAAAAGAAAATGTTTGTGTGACTAAGAAATTATATTTTCAAAAAAATCTTCAGCTGAAGTGTAAGGAGTATTTTCTAAAACCATTTGGTATAAAAGCCACCACTCCACTTCGGCAACTGTTCCTACACTCTACAAAAGTAAACCATATTTCTCTTCCCACCATTGCGTATACGTAACTTAATTATTTCATTTTCCTGGTATTAGCAATGAAACATGCTGCATCCAGAAGCTTAAACGCTGTGATGTGGGATGTGCTTATACATATTTATGTATGCATGCTTGTGAGYTGTTCAAATTTTGACAGCGCTACAAGTAGCGCAAATTACAGCTGTCAAAATGTCGATTACACGATCAATTCGATTGTATGCAATTATTAACTTGCTTGTAAAGATTAGCTGTGGCTTTGCATGTTTAGGCATGGAATTAGAAGAAGGAATTGGTGCAAAAGTGCGATTAATTTCAATTGAATTATCAGTTGATGGGCAAGCTACTGGTAAAACTATTTAAGCTTGTACCACAATACCGCTGCAATAGGTAACGGCATTTTCGAATAACGAAGATGGGTTTTGAAAGAACTGCATGTGTACATATATATTAAATATAATTTTTAAACCATGAACAGTATATATAAACGTAAATATTTCATTTTGTTTATTTATTTAAATGAGAACTAATTATTAATAATTAAAAGATGAAGCACTGGCTACTAGGGCCTTCGGCTATTCATTACAATAGTTATGTCTAATTAAAATTAAGTGTAAAATTAATACTTAGTTTTTATTTGCTTATAATATTAAATGTTATTTATCTTACATATCTTAAAAAAATGGTCGATAGCAGTGATGTTGTCAATATTTGATGTTTTCAGGACACGATAGGTGCTAGTGCGGTGCAGTCGTTTAGGATGTGGTTAACTGAGTCGTTTGCATGATTGCAAAGTGAACAGCTAGGTTTATCCGTTTTGTTCAACAGATAATTGTGTGTTCTTAAGGTGTGACCTATTCTAAGGCGCACACATATTTTTATGTATTGGCAGGAACAGTTAGATGGGCAGTTTGGCTTGACACCAGTGGGATTGTGTTGCTTGTATTGGTGTTGAAAGTTTATCCAGTCTCTAGAGTTTGACTCGTAAAGCTCTTTTTTTTTCTAGGTTGCGAATATCTTTTGATAAAATTTTTCTTTCAACACCGGCAAAAGCCTGCGTAAAAATATACTTTCGTGCGCTTTCGAGATAATTACCAGTAAACCAACTGGTCGATGAAAATTAACCAGACGTTCAGGTTTTCCGGATTTAAGAAAAAAAAAAAAACAAAAAATAACATCTGCACATTTCCGTTGCGTTGGAAAATGACAAAGTCTAAAACTAAAACTTTGTCCGCACAGTGTGCTTAAAGTAGGTCTTCCTATGATCTAAAATCGATTTGAATAATTAAAATTTTTTAGTTAGTGAAAACGATTATCACTTTGTTAAAAAAAATTTAATCATTTTCGATTTTGTTATATATAATACTACCTTCAATGCGCTCAAGTCTGGCTCCTGAATCTATGCTACAAAAATCGACTTCWAAATTTTTATTCATTAACTATAGTTGTTATCAATTATATTTATTTAACATGAATTTTATAATATAAGCTCCACTTGTTGCTGCTGCCAGAACTAGACGAGCTTCTTCCCTTTTCTCTGCAACTTCTTGCCTACAAAGTTTGTTTGTTTATTTACATAGAGAAAACAAGTTGCATGCCTTTGCTGCTATCGWAATTATGCTCATTTCCGGCCACAATTTGTGTGTTACAATTTATCGTCGGGAAAAGGCAGCTATAGCTGTATATGCTTAACAACGTACCATATCTAACAGACAACGGTGCGATATGAAGGCAAATATATGGTTTACAGCTGGCTTGTGTTTGTGTCGGAGCAGAGGCAATCGTCACAGACACTTTGTCGAACTAATAAATTCATTCAAATTGATATAAGAAAATTGCATCTGAAAGTTTTATGAGGCAATAAAAAGTGCAATGCACGAGTACTACATTTGCGCATGTATGCGAATGTGTGTGTGAATTTCGACAGCAGTGTACAAACAAAGGAAACTGGTGATGAAAAATATGCAAAAATACATAATATAAAACAACGTACTTGCCAGGAATGCAGGCACTCGGATGGGCAGGCGGGTACGCGGAAAGGCATGCAACTGGCAAGCAAATAAACATACAAGAAAATGAGTTGATATGAATGACAAAGCGGCACTGTACCAGTTGGTTGGTAGGTGCGTGCATATGGGTAAGTGTGTGTGTGCATGGGCTTCTCTGTGCGATATTGGCATCCACAGCTGMTATTGCAGTTGCATACTTCAGTCATTCGAACAACAACAACAACAACACAATAAGTCAATTTGAATATTGGCTGCATTTGTTTTTCGGTTCATTGCCGCTTGTTATACGCGTGTACTTGGCGTATACGTAATATTCAGAGCGAACGTTCTCATGCRCACTTGTRAATGTACATGTATGTGTGTRTGTGTACGCGGCACGATTTTGCATTTACAAATGCCGCTGCTACAAAAGGAATGCGTGTCTGCCTTTTTCCATAATCTACTAGCGGCAGCTGGATGCTACCMGCACTATCTCCGGCACATGCCCGGCATATGAGCAATCAGTTGCATCGGCATAGCGGTACATGGGCCGAGATATGTCACCGGGTATGCGTGTGCAACAATGCGACGAATTCAATTGCGAATTATGAACGTTGCAATGTGGCTAATGGTGGCTGTTGCATATCGATGGCATTCTCCGCCGACGCTGYGCTGGGGATTATAGCAGCGAAAATTCCATTATTCTTCCTTTCCTAAATGGCAAGTCGTGCGTTCGGCAATTCGAATGCTTCAATCCAAAGCACTCGCATGACATATTTAATCTTCACCCAAGCATTGGCTTTTATCTCGTTTGACTTAGTGTTAGTGGCACCTCTTACATTCCGTTGAATTGTCATTGCAATGTGCTCATACAACTGTTGACATTTTTGCGTCTCTATAGAGTTGAGGTCTTTCAAGCTGCTGTTATTATTGCTAAATTGATGCTAAAATTTTATGTCTTCTCGAGAGGGTTTTAATTGCTGGAGGAACTGGATAGAAAATTGTAGATCAAATATTAAACGTGATTCTCTATTCATAAAGTCACACCATTTTTTTATAGTAGGAGAAAGCATAAGAAACCGAAGTGCGTATCTTTAGTACGCATCCATGGCCACTCAGTACTTGGGCTCAGTACATGGCCACTCAGTACTTGGGTTAGGCAGCAATTGAGGTCCCCATGTCGTCTACGTCCACGAACTGGGATCAGTCTGTTCATCCATCGTTTTGGATGATTTTTGCCACCGCTGCTCTCACATCGTAAGGCTCTTGATTCTCTCTATTTTTCCTCTGCCGCACGCAGCCTTTTTTGGTCATCATTCTTGATAGAACTTATATACTTTGTTTTCTTTGCCAGAAGGCTCGGCAACTTTCTGTCAAATACAGGAAACCCAAGAAGAAGACTTTAGCTAATACATTCTTTACAACGTGACGAATTTATATCTGGTAAGGTCTCAAGTCTAATTGTAGGAGTGCCGATTAAATAGTAGCACGTCTACATGACTCCAGATGACTCTGAAAAAGCTGATCTACTGTCATTGAACCAGCGGTCGCCAAATATACGCGAACTCCAACGCTCCACTGTTTATTGTTTCATTTTTATTTACTTTATAATTTACATTGTAAATGAAATTCGGTTWAGGTATTATGCATAGTATATTATTAATGTCGTGTTAATGATCAACGAAATCAGTGAGTTAAAATCTGGAGCGTAAATCTTTTTAGAAACAACCAATAAAATAAATGTCTCTGAATAATCTTCTCTGAGCTTAATAAAGAAGCTTACTATTCCAACGACTTGCTATGATGGCAGATAAAGTAGCTCAAAGAACTGATTTATTGGCGCTATATAACATCAATCGTTGCCACCGAAGTTATGTATTTACTATAAAATTTTACACAATCGAACAACTTGTTSAACAACGTTTATTCTCAAAAGTTTTGTTCGCAGATGTACGTGATTTGACAAGAAGTCCACCAGTTCGACAAATGTSACTATTTCCCCTTTACCAGGAAGGATAGTGCGATGTGGTGATTTTATCGCTCATATAGAAGAATTTTTAAATTTTATTCTCTTTTTCATAACCTGAACAGAGTATATTAAGTTTGTCACAAAGTTTATAACACCAAAAAAAAAAAAGCATGTCGGAGCAGCATGATGAGCTGAGTCATTGTGCCTTGATGTAGTCAAAGATCTGAAATRTCTCCGAATGGATTTTGAATATATTTAAGGCTTTCACGTGGTACAAAATCGCATTTGGCTGTGTCAATGATCTTCATTTGGAAAAACTCTWTGTTAAATATATTATAATGTACTAGTTGCCTGTTAGGCACCACTCTCTTAAGAAAACATTCTTGATATTTAGTTTGTTATTCGACCGCCAAGAACTAAGAAATCTCCAGAGAGCTATGACGCCCTCAACGAACTCAATTGCACTGACTGTCTAACCTTGACTATGCTACTTAAAAAAACCACCACTGTTTGAAAGAATTTCCCATAAAACCCCAACCAAAAACCAAGTTTTACTTACGCCCTTTTTTGAAGTTAAAAACTAACGACCTATTAAACTTTGAAGCTAATTGAATGCACCGCTAGTGGGCAGTACGAAATGAGATTGCTGATTGGAAAACTGTATAAAAATATGCAAATGTTAATGGCTTCATTTAGCAAYCAAGCCGCTATAAAAGGCCAAAACCATTGCACGTTGTTGCTATTTTCGTTATCGTACACTAACGAAGTTCATATAGAGGTCATTTGAAAGTTTTCGATAATGTGAAATACGATTGCCTATTAGTGTGGTTATTTACATTATTTTCACATTAACATTTGACGATTGTAATGTTCCCAATCATACATAAAAGTACTTATTAATACAGCATATCTTTCAGAGGAGTTGTATATTTTTTAAAATTGTTCAGGCTTATGAAYCGCAAAAATTGTTCAGCCACAAAGTAATGGGTTCTTTAGTGTTACTCGTTTATTTTTTAAGGTAGTTATGTGCATTAGCATGCATATATGATGCTAAAAAAAAAAAGTATTAAAGACTAAGTACTGAAAATGAGAAAGAAAAAGAATGGAAAGAAAGTCAAAATAGACACCTGAGAATAAATTCATAGAACCAATGTAGAACCTAAATGCTAGTAACAGGAGTTAAGCTTTGAAGGCGGAAAATGATTGATTATCTTGGAACTGTCGGCTAACAATATTAATTACTATGGATGAAAGCTCAAACCTACGAATAAAATATTCAAAAAAAAAAAAAAAAAAAAAAAAAAAAAAAAAAAAAAAAAAAAAAAAAAAAAAAAAAATAGAGGAGTTATCAAATGGAGAACTATATATAATATTAAGTTAAGAACTAAGAACTGTAAAGAAAATATCCCGTTTAATTCCCACAATTATAAATAAAATAAAAACAGAGCAATAGTTATTGAGTTATGGACTGTTACCTGGTCTATTAAATCGAGATGCCAGATCATCTGATAATACAGAACTAAAAACTAGGTGATCTGACACTTGATAGCCTATAAAAGAAGTTGAAAGTTGGAAATAGAAACGAAGGATGGAAAAATAAAATTTAAATAAAAACACACAGCCAGCTGTAAGTGCCATATGGGGGTCCTTAAAGTAATAGTTTTTTTCATTACGATGCAGGGCCACACATTGATTAAATAATATCATCATATTTATAATTATGTTTGAATAATTTATTGGGAGGGGAAATAGTATAGGGTATATATTATGGGAGTGCAATAAAAAAATATTATGTAGTGATAGCAAAGGCTTAAATTTTAAGAGCATTTTCTGTGGTATAAACACTAAAAGTGCCCCATCCGCTCTCTCATATTCATATCAATTTATATACATTAGTTTGGGTTAGGTTACGTTAAGTTAGTCTTGTATGCCAATGAGTTACGCTTGGAAAAGTTTTGGTCCTTTGGTGATACCAGTTGAAGTTCCATTACTAAGTCCAGGAGGAGTAACCTTCCTTTAGGATGCCTGCACACGACGCGAATTTCAACTCAGTGACTTCACTATGATACCTTTTCCCGTGTATCACACCTTAAATGCTTACAGCTTAGTCMTGCCAATGAGGAACAATTGCGCAAGAGATGCTCCATTGTTTCCCTGGAGCCTCGCTCTAGACATTTCCTGCAGGCTCCCCGATCTGTCTATATATCTGTCTCTTATACACATCTAGATGTGTATAAGAGACAGCATATAAAGCATTGCTAGCCTTTCTCACTCTTTCGGTGAATGGTTCGCTCGCTTCTGTTCTGGAAATTTCAATGTGAAAGATGCACCTCGCTCTGGTTCTGTCTCTTATACACATCAGATGTGTATAAGAGACAGCTGCTACACGCTCTGCTAGCCTTTCTCACTCTTTCTTCCACATCATGATTTCTCAGCAGTATCCTATCCAAGATAGTTGTTTCTCATTTATCTAAGGGACACTCTAYAAAATAATTTTGCGGTTTCTTTTGAACACAAAAAGATATTTAGTGCATTTTTCATTAGTTCAGTTGTAATGAGGGGTGAGTRTGGTTATAGTAAAAATTCAACCATTTCACGCTGTATCAATGAATAATAGATACAAATTATTCTACAAATGTCCTCTATATTAAATTGAAAATTCAGAGCACGTTTACTTAACAAATTATAAAACATTCTAATTTTTCGATTAATGGCGTTTGTTGGATCATATTTTCCCTATCCATAGCTGAGGTATATTTATACCTCAAGATTGTGCTTGTATGGAGAGAGGCAGACCAGGCATCCGGAATTCGACTCTTTTTGTTGGTTTGATCGCTTTGACATAAAATATATAATTCTTTATCTATTTCGATTAATTTTAGGTGTAACCAAGAATTGTAAAGAAAAGAGAACTAGTATAGTACTATATATTAACACATGACGAGAGTATACTCGCTGAATAACCAAAACAAGAACAAAAATATCAAATGTAAACTTAACTATAAACTCAGAACTTGAACATCGCTTGAACGCTGCGCTCTAAAAGAGTTAAAACCATAAGCGCTAACGAAGAAAATAAGCGTGTGGTTA
>NW_017537367.1:859783-865406 GCF_001853355.1 Bactrocera latifrons
ATCGCTGCGTTTACCGCATTTTTTGAGTAAAAGCGGGCACTTATGGTAAACATATGAGGGTTATATGAGTGAAATAACGGTATRCATTAAATTAAATACAGCTGTACAAACGCATATTCCTGGGTCTTGATACACAGTTATGTCCGAACGCGTRTCTCTTATGTAAATTGCGAGCCTGCGTGTGTCTTTGCATTGCGGTCACTTTTATAAGGATTACCTTATGCTTTTCTCCTCCTGCTGGTTAATCATAGTGCGAGTGAAAAATCAACAAAACAAGAAGGCATGAAAAAAGTGATTAAAAACAGTAAAATATACATACAAGGCAGCGCTCCGCCGTAATATTGTTTGCTCATATCTCCTTCTTTGTCACTTGACGTTGAATTATTGCTTGAAGTCGCTCACAGCTCACACGCTTGACGTTTGCGTTCCATGCGTGCTTTCGTGCGTGTGGCCGACTGCCCTCTTTTATGGTACATATGTACGTACGCATGTATGTATAGCGTAAACGCATTTCCGTTAATGGTAAGTGCGGTGTTCACAGTTYCAAGTGGTTTAGCACAGCTGGAAATACCAACAATGTTACGGAAGTGGTAAACACTTATTTACATATATTTTATAGTATGAAATCAGATGTTATATTAACAGAACTATGTCTTTAGAAATTTGCAGAAAAGTATATTACTAAGAAATAAAAGAATTTTTCTGCATAATACTTCACAATACGTTAATTTTATAACACAACTCCATTCTTGTGACTGCATTATTTTCTTACGGCAGTACATGCATGTAGATAAAATCAACTAAAATATCAAAAATCTATATATAAAGTTATATTATTATCAAAGAAAYATTTCCCCATTTCACTGGGCGAACTTGCTCAGTAGAATTATGTGGGATTCACTAGATTTGATTGACATTGACTATCTATAGTATGGAATGCAGGTTACATGAGATTACTCTGTCTTATTATTTAGTAAAATTGTGAGAAGAGATTCAGTTTTTCAAATTTATCACAACATTTCCTCGAATAATTGACCACAATCTGTCTGATATAATAGCAACACATCATGCAAAATTGGGTGAAGTCATAATTAGTCGCTTAAACTTTGAGAATAATTAGTAAAATTAATTATTTTAAATATAAAATTCGAGTATCACGTATGTTGATTTTATTTATTGGCTTAATAAAATTTTAGATTTTCCAAAACTTATTCGTTATAATAATATTATTCTTTCCACACTATAGAGACCAAAACATCTTGACAAATTTTCGATATACTCCTTTAAAAGTTACTCAGGGTTAAAGTTAACTTCTGAGTAATTTTTGAAATTTTTGAATTTCTACGGCAAATTGAAAAATTTTTTTGTACGATTTTTTTTTGGACTCGCTTTGTCCCATATCTCGGGGCAAAATGAATGGAATTATTTTTATATTCTTACGCCTCCTTCATATATAACACAATTTCACTTCATTTGTTCAGTTTTCAGTACACAAATGAAGAAGCATTATTGAAACGGAATAAAACTTTGTGCGAATAATATCTTTAGAATGTGTCACCTTATGACTAAAAATTTTTCCAATCCAATATAAACTGTTCAAACCCTATTTATACCCCGGTACCTATAGTTGACTTTTGATCGAGAATGTCGATCAATGTGTGATATATATATATAGCTGAAATTAAGGGATAAGAGATCTCTTATAATGGTACTTCTGTGTGTCAAGAATGGGTTGAATCGGACAAATACTTCCCTTACACTTAATGTAAAGGTTTTCGAACTTCCGGGTGACTTTGTACGCATACAAATATAATAAAAAATAAAAAAATAATAAATAAATAAAATAAGGGAGCGGCCTAGCACCTATATAACTGATATCAGCATTTTTATATTATCAGTTTTACACCTTAAAGTAGTATTTCTCTGGCTTTGATTCTTGCATGTTGCAAGAGTATAAAATGTGCCGTTGCACTCGAACTTAGCCGTTCTTTATTGGTTTTTATTTTATTTMTATTTCACAGTAACTACTTTTGTGACACCAGAAACCTTTAACCCAAAACTTATATGAAAACGAAACGGAAAAATGTCATTATTACAATTATGCACCGGATATGAAACAATAAAAAAAAAATAGCCTTTTGTTATTGTCATTAGTGCTGTTAAAGTATGCTTTTATTAGTGTGGAAGTAAAATTAAGCGTCGGTATAACTATTATAGACAAGATTTACTCTTGCCTTATTAGTCCCACGTCTGTTTTTTTTTTTCTTTATTATAAGAAAAAGACTGTAGGATGAAATATAGGATTTTGTATAATAGTTGTGAGTAGATTTCATGTGACATCTTTTGAGCAATAATATATTTTTCCCTGAGACGAAGCAGCAATTCGGGACTCAATTCTGATCCAAATGCCATTTGAATCATACCTTCCGGGTACATTGCTRGCAAGTGTATTGCTGGGAAGTATGCTCTAAGGTTGAGGAACGATGAGGTTGTTCTGGATGGCGAGAAGTCGCTGGRGAAGAGGCGCACTGATGATTCGAAGCAGAGAGGGTAGTTTGGATGGGGAGTTTCCCGTAAGGAAGCTTAGCATTGTGTTACCAGACAGTAGAGAGGCAATACTAGCGCTGAGATCACTAAAATAGGTCCTGAATATCATGAAGCTACCTCAACACCAAACTCGTTTTGATGTCTGGTAATTGCAGAAAATCCGGTAAGCTAGCCAGCGATGGCGCCCTTGCTCCTCTCACAACGAAATGGAACAAAGTTGGATCTACATTGGCGTTTTGCTTTCTAACACTGGACCTATGGACTTTACATGTACATACCAGACGCTGRTCGTGCTCCTGTGTGACTACGTCATCTTTCTGGTCTAGAATAGAATGCAAGAGATCTGCTAAACAACTAGCTTTAAGCAAAGTTCATCTTGCCCTAATTGTAGAACTTGTACTGACAGGACATTGCCCCATAGACATCCTAGTGATAAGGCTTAAAATCTTGCCTGACGCTAGTTTTGAATCTTGTGTGGATGAGGTGAATCCATCAAGGAATTTGTTGGAATTTATATAGTAATATTTTATATATTATACTCTGTACAGGGTATATTAAGTTTGCCACAAAGCTTGTAAAACTCAGAAAGGAAAGTGGAAGGCTGGTTAAGGAGTTACAAGTAATCGATATTTATGCTTATTAAATTCTGCAACACCTTTGGAATAATATAGTACTACATTTTCGAGTTGCTCCGAGTAATAATTTCAGAGATGCAGCCTTGAGAACTTGTGTGCTCAAGGTTAGGTAGGCTAAATGCGCCGTTTTGAAACGCATTTTGCTCGAAACTGTGTTTTTAAAGTGAGTTGGCAAGATTTATCAAAAACTATTCAACTGCGCTTCATGAAATTTTACACAGGTCCTTGAGATCAATTTGTTAAACACTTGCATAAAGGATTTTTTTCGATTACAACTATTTGAAAAAATGTCGAGAAATTTCTACTGAAGATTTAGTTCTTTTGTAAAAATGTCTACCAAAATTCCAATTTTCAGTTTTTAAGTTCTGAGTTAAGGTTTTAACGAAAACACGTATTTTTTAACTATAGATCCTTTACAGGGTTACCTTGCCAACACAGGCGCATCTTTTTTCTCAGGGGTCACCGGAAAATGACGTCGCATTGGCCGATCTTACAAATTTTTCTTCAAAAATTTCGAAATTTCTTTGTTAATAGTGTATGTTTGTAAAAATAAAATACTTCATTTCTTATAAGAGAAAAAAATTATGAAAAATACTATTTTTTACACAAGAAAAGACATGTAATCACTTAAGGTATATATGTATAGATGATCAGCGTGACATTTTTCTATTCTTCTGTTTGTATATACGAGACAAGATCTTCAGTTTTTCAGATACCACTCTGAAATTTAGCATATGTCATTTCCTCTACGAGAATCTTTCCATTTGTYGTACAAACTGAACAATCGAAATCATGTCATGGTATGGAAACTTTTTAATTTGATGGAACATAAAAGGGAAATATCGAAAGGATTTGTCAATTTACCTCAATGGTATTTTTGAATATATTGCTTGTTTATATGTATGTATATTTTGGAATACATATGTATATGTATCTAGTGGAATAGAAATGTTCGTCGCACATACAAGAATTCCTAATTTGGCGAAACACAGAAACGACATTTGCACTTTCGGTGTTAAGAATTTACTACAGCAAAGCATAACACTACCCTTTATTTATCAACACAGACTTTACTGTGTGTCATCTGCTTTGGTTGACTTTGTTTTTGTATGCTGCCTCTTCCGCTTGTTGCTTACTTCGCTGCTTTTACGCTACGCTGCACGAACACACACACACACACACGGTCACACAGGCAGCGCCCAACCAAATAGTGTATTTCATCGAAATTCTAATTTGTTGAGTTCTTGCGGTTGACCGCAATTGTCCTGCTCGGCCAAAATAACGGACTGTGTCCCAAGGTAACTGCTTGTGCGAGTCTTTAATTGTGGCGCTGTCACATTGGCAATGATGTGCTCGCTATTGCTAATGTCCTTATTATGCAAGAGTGTGTATGAGAAAATTCTGTGCGTTTCTGTGAGTGTGTGTGCGCGTAATTGTTGCTGTCCTTTGTTGTCTTCTGCACTGCTGCTCCATGTCATTTGCGTAATTTTCTGTTTGTGCGTGGTTATTGTTGTTTTTAGTGAGTTGGTTTTTTGCTTTGTCTGTTGACACATAAAAATTTCACACAGAATGTGCACGAGCAGGACACGCCCTTTAATAAACTGTRGTAATGTGCACATTAACCAAATTCATTTGCCTCCCGGCACCTCTCCCCCTGCGCTGCTTTTGTCACCATGTCTTTGCAGCTGATAAATTAATGTGCCTGTGTGCATGCGTAGATAATGCGTGGCTGKATGTKTATGTATGTATGTGTGTCCTCGTAGACAAATGAGCAGGCGTTTGAAGGGCGTTTGCGGTTGGCCATTGCAGATATTTGACCTAAAGCRTTTCCTGTCTTCCAGCAGCGCTCTAATTTAGCTTGCTTCCACTGCCATTGCCAAGTGCTCTTGTTTTGTTTTCCTTAATACTATTTATTTTTTATGTGCAACTCCCCCCTATTTCACTTTCGCATAGTTTAACTTTTGTTTGTTATTTAGAAATTTCATCTCTCGTTTTCCCTCATTTCGAATGAAAATTGTTTATTGAGCAATTTGGATTTTGTCTGTTGCATTCCTTGGTTATTTGTTTTCATTTTCCGGCTTCCTTTCGCTTATGCAGTTGTGCTTTGTTTCTGTTTTATTCCAGTGTTCATTTCATTTTGTGTCACTGACAGCTGCTAACGGTATTAGCGGTAGTTACCCAGTGAATCAAAGTGTTTGAATTTTTGTGTTTTTTCCTGTATTTTTAGTTTTTATTTTAGTTTCTACAAACGGTATCAAGGAATTAAATAAAAGCGAAATATTTTTATTTAAACCGACAGTGGATTTATTTTAATTTTAGAAGTTTTGTGAAACTGTTTGTGTTGATCTAAAATAATTAGAAAGGCAATGAGAATATTTGAAGTATTCTTCGAAGGAATTCAGAAACTATTTCGTTCGAGTGTAGAATATATGAAAATAATT
>NW_017537367.1:866116-881333 GCF_001853355.1 Bactrocera latifrons
AAGCTATTCGTAAAAAGATGTTTGAATTATGGGCCGACAAGTCTTGGCTTTTACACCACGATAATGGAAGATTGAATACTGCATTGATTCTTTTTAAGGTTTCGCCAAATTTCCGCCCAATATCGTGTTGAAATCACTGTATTCGTTTCATTTTAAGTCAACTGAGCACATTAAACGAGATCCATACGCTCATTAAAGGCTATTCCGGAAATTGACTTGAACAACTGTTTGAAGGATTGAACAAAAAAAAACGATAGCAAAAGTATGTTGGGGCTACGGGGGACTACTTTGAGGGGGGCTATGTACACTTTGAAGAACAAGTTAAGAATTTTAAAATGATGAACAATGTCTTGGTATTGTTTCCTCATAGTATTGTACTTGGGAATTACAGTTCATACAAATCATATACTTTTGGGCTTACGCTTCAACCGAAATTTGTATCCATTTCAGATGGGAGTAAAGCTGTTCATATACAGAAGGCAAAGAATTTAGAATTACGTATATATGGAATAGACTCCATAGTACATATATTATTACATATATCACTACTAAAAATAATTATTTAGATTGTCTAGGATTGAATCCATATCTACAGCCATGGTAATACACACCTGTTATAATAAGTGCTTTTGTCGCTTTCTTTAATTTGATTTCTATCAATTCATGAGTGAAAATTCATTTATGAACATTTTGCAGTAAAATTATCTTAGAATTTTTCTTGGGAATTACTCAGAATTATTGAATGTATACGGTCTTTTAAAGTACTGACTACTTTCCTATTGCTAATAATGTTTAAGAAAAAAAGTTGGCAAAACATAAAATCTTCAGCAATATTGATATTCACATTTTCGAGAATTCTATCGAAAATTCTTGTTTTACTCTAACCATTGGTCTGAAAGAATGAAAAGGCTTGTGACTTCGATGAAGGTATATGCCCCAAATACAAGTTAATAAAAATACAAAATTTGGAAAAGAAGATAAAATTTTCATTTAAAAGAAATAAAAAATTCAGACATAAACATACATACTATATCTCAAGTAGCCTTAAGTGTTGATGAGCAAAAATTTACGATAACAAATTTCTTTGCAACTGTATTTTTGATAATAATTATAACTCAGCTTCTAATACTAAAAATATTTTATTCAATTATGTTAAATCATTTTCTTTCATTGGATATGTTTATTAAGATCAACGTACTTCTACACACATTATCGAAAGCGAATGGCTAGTCAGTGCACACGATCTCACTATTGCTCACACATACCTGCAAATGCTTCGTTCATCGTATACCGTAACGAAGTTTAATGTTTCAATTATAGATACCRTTTCAACAACATTTYCAGACATATACATACATATGTATCCTACTTCTCAATAGATTACATGCTTTTTTTTTGTTGTTTTCTTACGAATCACTTGCTGATGTATTCGGGCGAGCTGTGTGGTCCAGCGCAAAGTCATTTAGGCATATAAATCACATTTACTATTTATGCCCTCTTGTTAATGAAGCGGTTAGTTTGGGTTAAGATAAATACAGAACGGTGTCACTATAGGGTAATTCGGTATTTATGGAAGATCAGTTAGATAAAGAAAGTGATTTTMAAGATGTGTTGTCTATTATCGTAAAAGTATAATGTAGAAATATGTATAAGTAAATAAACACCTTTATTGCTAATTAATAATTGTCAAAAATAAGAACTAATGGGTTTTCCAATGAGAATAATATCATTTACTTTCATAAAAAAATACACACTCCAATTTTTAAGGGAAATGCACTGTTTTTTGTTTAGTGTGAAGTGCAATCGATACAGCTAAGTTCTGATAAGAACGTCAAGGCCATTCAATGTCACAATTTTTTAAAACAATCGAATCTTCAAAATTTTCTCGCAAGAATTCGGCTGYTGCACGCGCTGTGTGGCTMGTAGCCYCGTCTTGTTGGCACCAGATATTGTCAAGATCAACTTCTTCCAATTGCGGCCAMAAAAATTAATCAGCAAATTCACGACATTTACGGTGGTACACTGGCTTCAGTTCTTGAGTGAGAAAAATTTTATACGGATGTCAGTCAAAATCTTTTTTCGAAATACGCAAAGTTGTCATAATTCTTGAGAAAGACTTGGCATCGACAAATTGCGATCTGCGGCAATACTTGCTCGAATGGCGCCAATGTTTTCATTCTACGAATTGCGAACACAGGTGGAAAAGTTGCAATTGGGGAACGATTATTTTGAGAATAATTTGTAAAYGCTGTTCCTTCGTACATCTTTTCATGAAGAAATTGTAAGCATTATTAAATACAGTGAAGAAAAATGTGTGATCACAACATATTAAAAATGGTCGAAACGGCACCGAGTAATCATATCATCCCCATTGGAAAACACGCTGGAAATAATTTAGTAATTCTCGCTAAGGTTCTCCGAAGTGATCGGTTTTACTAAAAACAATTCGTGATTTAAGACTTTTTGATCACAAAAGTTTACAAGGAATATTTATTTAAGTAAATTATTGGCTTCTAATGTTACACTGTTGTCTGCAGTATACATATACGGTTTCTGCCTTTCGAARGACTCACAAAATCGTCGCCCAATCRCTATTTACAGGATTCGTAAATTTTATACTTCTCAAAGAGTTAATTATCTTCGTCAGATATACCACTGAACTCTGGTTTTAACACAAAAAAATGGCGTCATTTTGTGTTATTCTTTTTTTTTTTTAATAAAAATGGATAAATGGATACTTCGTTCATAAAACAAATATCAGCCTTAATACTGAAAATAATTTTTAAAAATTTATTACTTTTATAGTTTTCCAAACCTATCGATAATTCTTGTGAAAAAGTGACATCTTCTTTTCAAACTTAAATTTTGAATTTTAAAATACAACGTACCAAGTTGCGAGCTTCCAGTATACACCCTTTACTTTCTCCCTTTATTCACAGGAATTTTTTCTACAGCATTTTCTCGCATCTTGCGAAGAGCAAGCCATCATTTATATGTATRTATGTAATATGTATRTAAGTGTGTGCGCGCACATATAGTAGGTATATTCATTTCACTGTAATGTAAATTGTAAATGTTTCATAGCTTTCTTTYATTACCCATTTTCTTATTTGTTTTAATTTCTAGAATGGAAAATTGCCCACAAACATTCCGCTACTCGRAACATCGTTACGCAACAACAATTGGGGTGAAATGTTGTCAGCGCCAACGGACGACGGTGTTGGCGGCGATGTGGACGAAGCGAGCAACGAGCCAACTGAGGTGAAAAGTGAGTATGCCATGTAAATTTATTTGCACCTTAAGTAGGGTTATAAGTACACACGGTTCCACTGAAAATTGTAAATATACGGGCGCACATACATACAAACACATACCTTACTATATATGTATGTGTACATTTGTTCGAGCGCTGCTTGTTCTGGTGGTTGATACGGCTGGCAGCAGAGTTATTTTTTTAAGGGCAATATTTGTGTGTAAAACATGGAATTCGTATTTGCGTTGGTTTTTAATGAGTACGCTTTAAGTATGTTAGTGTGTGTGTATTAGTGTAATAAGAGCACAAACATCGTACCACGGTATAGAGTGATTGGATGAAGGGGTTTTAATATTACATTATGTTACCCTAGTGGGCATCACAGATAGGTGGTTGGTGGCATGGAAAAAGGTTTTCACCCATCTGTGTGGATTGTATTATTACCTATGGGTATCTGTTTCGGGCACAATGATAGAAGTTTGTAGATTGAAATGTTTGTATACATGTTCGGTGGATGTCAGGAGCGCTGTAAATTATTAAAGTAGTTTATGCATTCTTCTTATAATAATGATATTACGTTAGTGATTGCATATTTGCATAGCGTATTTAAGACGCTTAATTTACGGCTTTGGTTGCTGTGTAAAGTTTTTTTACAAGTGTCGATCAATATTTACGGTACGATCATTAGCACTACGAAAGATAAAGCTTTAGCTAGAAATGTTTGAGATCTCCAAAGAATTTTACTGGGAGCGGTAGTTTTGTTTTAGTGAGACTGRTACTGTCTCCGAGATAAAAGCCGTGGAAGAGTTATTAAGTGTAAATTTTTGGGATTTCACCTCTTATCTGAATAAGTGAAGAGCGGTAGTGGACTGAGGTATTCGACTGACCATTTTGCAGCTCTGACCACCAATTATAGTCCAATGGATTCAAATCTGAACTGCCAGATTGCCTTTCATCCGCAGCTAGAAGTATTGGCATATTGCTTTTAAGCCAGTGCTGGAAGCTCTATGTTTCGTGTGATTATTGGTCAATGTTTTTCATCGAAGAGAGTTTTACTTAGCAGTCTTACGATGCTTTTTAAAACAATCTGCTGGTACACATTTGTCCCAGTCAGAGTACTACAACGAGTAATAGAGTTTTATTCACACTCCAGTACTGATTCACACATTCTGTCAGATTTCAACGTTCAGCATGATTTGCTATTCGACAATGTTCGGATTGTATATAACTATATAGTATAACCAGTACATTGATTTACTAGTGTTCTCGCTGTATACATGCATATGTCTATGTATGTRCGCATTAAAATCTTCCAATATGAGCTCATATTCAAACATGCAACATTACTCGAGTAATTGATCAGTGATTTGATTTGCAACGAAGTCGGCCATACCTTTAAATACGTAACTCGAGTGTGATTGCTGAAGAATAGATTAAACGCTGGTTGCTACTTGACGCGATCAATAGTGTTGTGTAAGATCAGTCGAGTTGATTTGATTGTGTTTTCGGCACGATTATTTGATCCGACTTAATCATACTCAGTGCAAGTCTTTGGTTCAAGTTTGAACCGTTTTTTGCGAAAGTGGCCAGATTTAACGCCTTTAGAAGATACCTCGTTGAATCATTGAAATAACTTTTTTGCGATTTTGAAAGTGTTTGAAAATCGGCACGTCAAGGAAAGTAGAAAGTAGCATAACAAACACAATATTCATTAATTGGTTACAGGTGATCCAAGTAATAGTTAGATACAGCCTTGAGAACTGCTGCGCTCGCGCCTAGCTATACTAAGTGCACCGTCTTTACACTCGTATTTTCCGAAACTCTGTTTTTGTAGTCGGTTGGCAAAATTTCTTGAGAACTGCTTAATCGATTTTCATGAATTTTTACACAGGTTTTTGAGATAACATTCTTGAACACGAAGGTCGAGTGATTTTTTCTACGTATTTTTTCACTTTAGATGATCCTGCAAGGAGTTATCCTGCCAACGTGGGCGCATCTTTTTTCCGACCGTAATCGACGTCGCAATGGCCTAGTTTAAAAATTTTTTTTTCCAAAAATTTCAGAATTTCTTTGCTATTAATATAAGTATTTATATAAAATTTTTTTTTATGATAAAAAATGTTTGAAAAAAAAAACTGTTTTTACCCGGAGATACTCATGTAACCCCTTAAAAACAATTGCCGATCTTTGATTAAACACTTAGCATCTGTGTGATGTCTTGGGTCTGGTGAGATAAAAAAGTTGCAAATCAGCATTAACATCTTAGGACAATGAAAGATTACATATGCAGAGAGGTAGTAAACATCTTTACAATATTTTTTGCAACCCTGACAATAATTTGGGCGAAATATATTTTACTAGCATAAACTCATGGAAACACAAACTCGACAATAACATTCAAACTATATTTAGATTCCATATCCACTCCAGTCCATAAATCAGCTGATCTTATAATTTGTATTCCTTATTTGTCATACTGATCTTTATTTTTGCGTAATTGTTTACCATGAACAGGGTATATTAAGAGAAAACGTCAAAGACCCTATAAGGTGTACATAATGAATGGCTAGTTGAGTTGATTAAGCCAGGTTAGTCTGCTTGTTCGTTATATAAGTGATATAGTCCCTTAGTTTTTGAGATATCCACCGAAAATTGTTCGTTCTTCCTTTTTCACCTAGAACGTGGTTATGTTTCGGAACCGTCGATATCGGACAGTTATGGCATATAGCTGCCATACAAGCTGACTTCAAGCTAATGTCCTTGAATTTAAACTTTTTATTTGACAAGATATTCTAACAAATTTGGCTTGGATTATAATTTCCGACAATGTTAAAATGTACGAAATTGTCAAAATTTTTCAGATAGTTTCGAGTACTAAATTTCGTTGAATACCTTGTCAAATAAAAGTTTAGATACACCAAAATAGCATGCAGCTTTTATATAAGCCGACTGATCAATTGACTTGAAGTATTATATTAAAGCTTCCGTGCAACCGAAGCTAACCTTTTATCTTTTTAACAATCACTTCCTGATAAAATTGTATAAAATTCTCTCTAAAATAATTGAATTTGCACCGAAATAGCGCAACAATTTATATGGCCGTTCTAAATTAGCATATCGAATYAATTCTGATAAATCAATTCCAAAATGCCATCAATGTTTCAAAATGCTTGCATAAATATTGCATTTGAGCTTCTGAAAAATCACARCAAATAAAACCGGAAATAATGTGTGCATATCATTAATAGCCAGGACTGAAACTCAAAAAGTGGCTATAGATGAAAACGAAAGGAAATGAAAAGGAAATTTCTTGGTGGCATGTGCTCTTTCAACTCACACTAACATACATACACTTTCTTACATATAAGTATTAATAGAAAAAGGTTTGATTGCAAACTTCCACCAGCGACGTTTTTGCTWCACAAATCTCGGCTAGTGCGCGAGCTGCGACGGCCAGTCGGTGAGCAGAAGCGTGAATGACATAATTCGTGATTTATTTGCATTATGCTGTCATCGTCTGCACTAAACAGAGCGCTGCACTTACATTAATAGCAATATTCTAAATGCGCACAGACATACATACACAGACATTTACATGTGCCATTTACTTTTTTTGCGAATACGCGAAAACTTTTTTGCTAAAAAAGCACAAAAACGGAAACCGAGCAAAATGCTAARCGACGAAACTTTGTTAAATCCATGACCAGTCGCAAATATAAGGCTATTATGTAAGTTTGTATGTATTATTGCTACAGCTKTATTCTGCTGCTGTTACCCACTCTCTTTCTCTATCTTGGTGTTGTTGTTGCTGTTGCGGTTGTTGTCGCCGTTGTCCGACAATCAAAACTGTCACTAAAGAAATCTGAACAATTTTTCACAGCGTCGACATTTCATACGCAGCTGCAACAATTTCGTAACAGCTGGCAATTTTGAGACACCTCCACTATCACTCGCACTCGCTGTAGTCTAGTTACATACTTATGCTTTTACATATAGATACAAGTAGCATATACATATATGTAATGGAACTAGTTCGGACATTTTAACGGAGTGTGCTTATATAATACTTATGTAGCATGCATATCGATTCTGTGTTTCATTGCTAGCGATCGGATAGAGGTAGGAGAGAGATATCGAAAACTCAACTTGTATGCGTGTTTCGGTTAGGTTATGCTATGATATAGATTATACGATTAGGTTAAATGGTTTATCAAAGATCGCATGTGGGCTGCTATATCTAGTTCTTTACGAAGCCAGGAAAGAAGAGCACAGGAGGTGTTCGAACTTATAAATTGGCAAAACGCTTACGAGCCAATACAAATATGCGCTCCCAAGTGTTTAAATCTTGATCTCCCAAAACCGGGACAGTCAAGAATTAAGTGTTGGGTTGTTTCCACCTCTTCTTCTTCCATAAAAGTTTTGAAGATTTTGTCTGATAAGATTTCTAACCCTACAGCATGAACGCCAATAGGCCAATGCCCAACAAAGGAAAGGCTAGTCTTACTGAGAGTAAAGAGATCACTAGATCGCTTCTGATCAGTTTAGGGCCCTTAGGTTTTTGCGAATGAGCATGTACCGATTGTGGCTCAGAGTTCGCCAAATTTCCGCGAAGGCCAATTATCTACTACAGTCAACCCACTTCCATTCTATCGATAGCTTTTCTAGGGTGTCTTCCGCTATAACCGGACATTCATGCGAGTTTTATAAGTTCAAGGCAAGTATCGGAACTCTGCTATTTGAAGAACTAGTAGATCTACTGCTACCTTAATGRCTGCAACCTCGGCTTGGAAGGCACGGCAATAGTCAGAAAGTCTGAAGCTGGAGTGGATAGAGAGTTCCTGACAGTAAACAGCTTCTCCGTTTTTTTATCGTGTATAGAACTTTTATCGAAGATTGTGTGTAACCTAAGAAATTCGGTTTTTTTCTTTAAACATTTTACTGTGTATACCTTGCTTAAAGTGGCACACTCTTGTGTCTATTATATGAGACAACATATGTGGTATCATTAGCACTGAGTTCTTTAAACCAATTACAAAATTATTTATCTGGATCATAGTTTGTATTGACTGGCTCAATTCCACCTTTAATTTTCTCTGTAGTCTTGTAAATGATTGGTTAGGTACTCATCTCTCCCTCTACTATTCATCAATAAACTAGAACCTTTAYATAGTGAAAAATCACGGTTTTAATGGGATATAATTATTTTCGTAGCCTGAACGTGTGTTCTCGCAAATTTAGCGAGACACAAACTGGGCTAAGTGAACCTTGACATCATTATATAGTTTATTATTATAATCCACTTAGTTTAGGTTTTTTTTTTCTTTTTTTTTAAGTTACAGCACATCGGTGAAAGTCGTTCCTTTCTTGCTTAATTTTAAGCAAACAACGTATAATTTTTCGAAGTATTATTTCTAAATGATTTGACTTTTGTACAAAATAGATCTTTGAATCGGCAGTTACCTCTTTAAAATCGCTAAACTTCTTTTCAACGAATGCACAGAAAAACGTCGCAGCTTCCCAGATCTGGATGCGGAAATACGGCGGCAATATAACGCGGAAGAACTTTATAAAAGAATAGGAATGGCAAATGTTTTGGTTTCACAATTTGAATATGGCTAAAACAAAAGGTGTTTCCCAGTCCAGTGCATTGGTGAGTGTGAATCGATAACAATAACCATTTCTGTAATAGAAAAGAGCTGATCACTTAATAGCAGCAGCGTTTTTAACAATACTGGTGATGGACAAAACTAACCCTAATATGTGGTTTAAATAACAAGTCCCCTGATAACCATAGTAAAACATACTATACAAATGTATTTGGCGAAACTCGTTTTTTTATTCAATATAGTATCCTTYAAAGATGATACCATGAGTATAGCAGCCCTGCAAGTTAATATTTTTGTTGTACGATTTTCTAAAAACGGATTCAGTTTCGGCGATCACCTCTCAATTCGACGAAAATTTCTTCCCAGCAACCATTCTTTTGAGGTATGAGAATAGGAAATAATCGCTAAGAWCAAGATTTGGAGAATACAGTAGATGGTAGGCGCTTCGAAGCCCAATTCTTKGACTGTTGCCATTGTTTTCACCGACTTGCGGCACGGTGCATTTTGTTGGTGATACATCGATTTTGTCCTTCAAACGATCTATTAACGATAAGTAATTGTAGCTGCTGATGATATTTCCTGCTGCCGGTGTTTCCTGTTTAAAGGTAGTCAAAAAAAAAAAGCTTAAAAAGCTTTAAATCATCAACTTGTTGTTGTTTTTGGTAAAAAGTGAGCTCACGTGGCACCCAATTTGCACAGAGCTTTCTCCTATCCAATTACTCGTTAGTCATATGATTTACACATTCAGTTGATATTTTTGCGTGCCTACTATTTTATGGATTTTTATGATGTTTTCGTCGGAAATAAGTTGTTTTGGGCATCCACTGCGATCATTTTGGTACTCATTTCACCACGTTTAAACTTAAAATACCAAGYTTTTGCTTCAACTGTAATTTTTCCCTTCAAAAACCAATCTTTTATAAAATTTTTTACTAATTTTTCTCACCATAAGTGGCTTCCCTCAAAATGATGTAATTCACAAAGTGATGATCCGACAGCTGTTAAATATAATAGGTAAACGCACCTTTTGAAGGTGGGAGCTAACCAAAAATTTGTATGGTTCAATTCTTGTAGCGCCACCTATGTGTCAGACCGGACTTGACAAACACATCCCATATATGCATCTAGTTAAATAGATAATCTCTTCAATTACCCTTTCATTTTCACAATACATTTTTTATTAAGCAAGTAAAAAGCTTTTGATTTATGCAACAACTAAGAAGTGTTATGATAATGTAAAAAGAATATAAGTACATGTATGTAGCTGTATAGAACGTACATAAATACACGTCCCCTGATAAAAGTCCACGTGTRTGTCTGCGTCGTTTGCATTCCACTTGCGTGCTGCCTCAGCTGAATGGCATTACTGTGACTGCACTTACAAGACATGCGTGCAATATTGCGGCCACATGCACTTGCCACTTACACCACGCAGAGCGATGTACACAAACGGTTAAGGCTTGTGCCGGTGGAATATGCAGGCTGGCAAATAAAGACATATCAAAAAAAAAAGTGGATTCAAAAGTAAAATGTGGCAATGCATTTTTTCATTCCTTATAGTGCAACAAGCTACTTGCACTCGTAACTATGAGTGCAAACGTTCGCTCACGGACTGATTTTTTACTTCTGTACATTTTTCAATACTTATAAATATGCATATGAATGTTTGTTTCAACAACATATTCATTTTTATTAGCCAAAGTGGCTAGAAGAGAACGTGTCTTCCGATTATTGAGCCTGTGAATTTTTTGTTATTGTTGTACTMTATACAAAATCTGTTAATAATCATATGCTTTATGTGGAATATCAGCCATAAGCGCTTTCTCCTAAATAGTTCATAAGTCAAAATATAATAAATTTCTCTTATTTTCTTTATTATCACTAACCTATTTCCTTAAGCTCATATAAGATTGTAAAATGTGCAATAAAAGCTCACATCTATCTTATAGATACTTTAACCGCTACTTGTAATACATTGTCCTGCACCTTTCGTCTTAATTACTTTGCGGTCTCTTACTGCGCGCTTTTGACGATCAGTTTTCCATGCTCGCCTCGTCTTTTATCGCATTACATTACAATCGCCATTGTTTGTGGTTTCATTGAGACTTGCGAATCGGATTTCTTTTGTTTTCCCGGCGTTGCAGTTGCTCTTCACTTAACTGAAGACTTGCAACCGCATCTCTTACACACACTTTGAGAAAAGTCTAACAGACAATTGACTTGCTTAAGTGGCAAATTAGATGGCATTTAAGTGCGATGAAAACAAAAGTGTTACATAAGGCGTTCAAGTGGATTATTGGCTTTGTGGTCGATTTAATGGGATATTTAATTGATCACAAAGTTATATCGAGCACATGTGTTTGTCGGTTACCACATTTTAAATTTTAATAAAGTCGTTCACTAAATGTGCGGCAGATGACTGCATTTAAAAATAAGGAAGTTTTAACTCTTCCTCATCTTCTTCGCTCATTTCAAATTTTAGATATTTTGAAAGCTTAAAGTAATTGCAACCGCATTTTTAATTTAATTATTGCTTATTGGAAGTGGCTCTAAAGTAATCGCAACGAAAGTTAGACCAGGTCTATAGTCCATGTGAGACAGAGTCGCTAAAGTAGCTGCATTACTCCACGACTTTTTTGCAAAAACATTTTCGATGAAGCCAACTTTCGAGTACCTTTTCCACTAAATCTAGTCGTATAGCACGTTCAAGATTGATTTCTAAAGCGTGATGAGAGATGGTTAATTGCCAAAGACCAATGACTTTAAATAAACCCCACATGAAGTAGTCGAATGATGTTAAATCACAACTTCTTGGAGGCCATTTAATTTCACAATTTCTTTAAATAATTAAAACTAAAATTGGTTTTCATCGATCTTTACCTCCATCTTTCCAAAGATAGTAACTGTGTCCCCAGCTTTCGAAGGAAGTACGGACCGATGATTCCACCACACCAAAGCCCACACCAAACTGTTAATTTAGGTGAACGTAATGTTCAGAGTTTGTGATTTTTTTTTGCACCTGAATCGACAGTTTTGTTTATTTACCACACCACTCAAATGAAAATTAGCCTCATCGGAGAAGGTGATTTTCTTAAAAAAACTCGGGATTATTTGCAAGTTGCTCCAAAGCAAAATCAGTAAATTCAAGACATTTACGGTGGTGTTATGGCTTCAGTTCTTGACTAAAAATAATTTYATATGGATTCCTGAGCACGCCTTGGAATCCACAAATTGCGGTCTTCAGCTATACTTGCAATGCGATATTTACATTATTTTGAGCGGAATTTTGTCTTATTAGCACTTAAACATTATGTTAAGCAAACGTTCGCTCGAAATTCGAAAAGGTGGACGATATTATTTTGCTAATAAAAAAGGAAAAAAATCATAGTAGAATAAAATTTATCGAAAATGAAAGATAAAATAACAAATAGTGAAAAATTATTTACGAACTATCTGAGATTGGGAAAAGGTAGGAARGAGAGTGGATACATTTTTAAGGGCTTTTATTACCATGTAATAGGTTTATCTCGACTTCCGTCATTTTTACTGCTACTACTATGAAATATTGGGTAGACGGAATAGAAAAAAGGAGTTTTGAATTTTTTCAGCTGTTTTGCATTTTATGAAGTTTGTTGTATTGTATGTATTTTTAATAACATCACAAGGAATACAATGGGTTGGCTTTTTAACCCTCTCATTCCCGAATTAAAATGGGCGGAGCTAAAACTTTTTCTAGCACATATATTTGTTARTCTTAACTCAAGTATGAAGTRACAAATATTTCAAAGCCCTTAGTGACCAGTCTCGTTAGATACAGGATATTGTCTATAGGTAACACTGCTTTTACAAAATTATTTCTAAACAAACTAAACACTTTTTAACAACTTTTCTTATATTCGAATTTTTCACAAAAATATTGAGATTGTAAGAAGATAATCTCTAAAATAATCATAATTTGTTACCTACAACTATTTCAGATACATCTTTTTATAGCACTGGTAATTTTGTGGGAATTGGAGTGAATACAATCCTTGTGTGGTACAGGTTCGCCAAGATAATGCGATTTAACGCCTTTAGATTATTTTCTCTCGGGAGGCTTACGCTAATTAACTAACGACGCTGGAAAGCTAGAAGGCAACATTCACCTCATAGGTGGATGTATGCAAGCAGATTTGTGTTGGCCAATTGGTCTAATTCAGCATCACGTTGTTTTATTGGTAGACCCTATATACTGTTTTTATTATATTCTTGTTTATCAGTGCCTTTTATGTGGTAGAGCATTCAGGACATAAATTCTAAGAGCAAAATTAAAATTTGATGATCATTATTGGAATTAATATTAATATTATTATATATTCGAATTAATGATGTATATGTTACCAGATTATATTTAGTATATGTCTATTATGAAATCAGTTCTTTTCATTTTTTTATACTCCTTTAATTAAATATATATTCATTAGCATTTAGATAYAAGTACTTGGTACAAGTTAAGTTTKATTTTTTGAATTTCGAAATGACAATGCATATTTTCGACTATACACTCTTTACGTGATTAATGCGAATTATTTTCGACAACAATTCTGCCATAACATTTTATAACAGTTACGATTTCGCTATTCGAAAAACTCTTGCACCGATAAAAGTAAATATACCGTTATTAGTTAGGTTACAAACCAGCTGCGAATTCGAAATAATATTCTCATAATCGAAAACCGAGTCCAAGCTACAATTCAACACAACGAAAGCGCCAGTACTCGCAACCGAAGCGAAACTGAAGTTCACAAGCGCTTATGTACACAAGCACTCGGCTGCAATCAATCGTGTCATATAAATGGAAACAACCGGAACACTGCTTTCAATATTCGAAACAAGCGATTGCGCTTGCTTAAACAYGAGTTTTCGAAGAGCGTAGTATTGGGAGAGCTGAGTAAAAATGGAGAGACCAACTTATAGTCGAAAGCATGCACATTCAAATTGCATGGTGTTCGTATCAACATTTTGAACTGCCAATATCAAACATTCCCCCCATTAACGGTGAATCTAAGCGAATGAGCATTGCTTGAAATGATGACGAGCCTTTTAGCGACGTCGCTGCCAACGAAATTGCATGCGACTCGTACTCGCCACGCTCGTAAGCCACGTACAAGGATTATGCCGCCAACAAATGATGGCCACTAGGATGGCGAATGTGACGCCGCCGCCACTAAAACGAAATTTGAAATTCGAAAACGATGTGTTGCATGCTGCCGACAGCTACGTTGACAGCGGCCGACCAGCAGTTGGCAGCGTCAACGCTTTGTCCTCGCGATTTTGAGTATTTGTGAAGGCGACTTCGGAACTTCGCATTCAGTTTGAATTGTGTCCTCGTAAAGAAAGGATATTCGTTACATTGTCGTTAAGTTGTTATTATAATTTTTGAGAAGAAGCAGCAATTGAAGCAAAGTCTCACCAAAACCAAATCTATACAGTTAGCCCCAGCAAGCATTAAAAGAGCCAAAGCGCAACAAAAAAAAAAAAAAAAAAAAAAAAAAAAAAAAAAAAAAAAAAAAAAAAAATTCAAATAAGAGCGAAAAGAAAGGAAATCAAGCGACGAATTAAAAGTCCCCCCCTTTTTGACATAAATATAAAAATTAATAATATTAATTTGCTTAAAAAAAATCAAAGCGTTTTAATAATATATAATAAAATCACACGAGCGTTGTTGAAAACTACCAAAGTGTACTCGTTTATATACATACATAGTGAATTTTGCMGAAACGCGACACTTAGCGAGAAATCAAAAATTTGCAGGAAASAAAAATCCGAAAAAAATCGCTTAAAATTATTTTAAACACTATTTCGAGAAAAGTGTAAGTTCGCGTGCTGAAAATAAAAATAATCTAAAATAATTTATGTTTAAGAAGCAATAACTGCTAGTTCCGATATTGTTGTTGTATTTTAGTATTTATAAGTATTTGTGGTTTGAAGTGGCTGGAGGAAAGTGAAAGAGTTTTAAAGTACAAGAGTTCGGCCTAAGTAAGCTAATTTATTCTATTGTTAGTAGCTATGTATGCAGGTATGTGTGTGTAGTTGTGTATTTTTAGTGTTATGTAAACTGCTTAAATATATAAACAATGAATATGTGTAGTGATTTGAGTGAGTAGGAAGTACATAAATAAATAAAGTTAGTGATTGCAGTTAAGGAAGAAGTATGGAAGTTAAGGTATTTGCGAATAAGGAGTAAATATTTTGCGTAATTTAAGAAAAACTAGGCACGGTAATATTGAGACAATTTTTGTACGGTTATTTGAGTTTGTTTTTAATATTTGTGTTATCTAATTAACTATTTTTTTATTATAATTTTTGATAATAATTT
>NW_017537367.1:882423-893841 GCF_001853355.1 Bactrocera latifrons
AAAAAACATTAACTAATCTTAATCTTTAAAATAATAGAATCAGTAAAAAGTTTATTAATAATTTGGTGAACATTGACAGCTTGAAAGCGTGTTGCTAAAAGAAATTATATTATAGAAATTGTATAAAGCACTAATATTTATTTATATGTATTATATTTAAGTGAGTCACATATATGTATCTGACTTGAGTATCAACATTCACACTAAACCCCTATATTAATATACTAAGTCGAGCGAAACATGTTATTACAAAAATATTCAATTAAATTCTATTAAAATCCAAAAGAGCCAGTTTTGAGTCCTGCATACATTGTATAATAACGTAGTGCCCTAAATAAATATTTTGTCAAATATAGCACCCTTTCAATATCCACTTCAAAAAAAATATATGAAAATCAGTAAGTTTTTTATCTTCGCAATTCGAATATTTGAAGTAGAAATGTATGAGTGTTTGATATTTCCGGTCTTTTATTATATGAAAAAATTTTTTATAGAAAATCTTATATCGCGTTTTTTCATATATCATTTCAGGTGAAATGAATTTGAGTATCGACTTTTATCATAATAAATTTGCCACAATAATTTTCATTGTGCAGTGCATAAATTTTATAGAAATATGGTTTTAAAACTTTTTTCCATAATTTAAATGTAAATTGTATCAAAAAAGACTTTAAATAACTTACGCACTGAAAAACATGATAACTACTCACATATGTGTGCATGTCTCGGTTCAGCTTTAATTTCCGCATTTACATGATTTTAGATTATGTCGAGTTGCATATAAATGAAATCGATTTTCTCAGCTGTTGACATACTTACACACATACACATATACATGCATATAGATACGCAAAATCTCCGAGYCGGAGAAATTATGTACACTAATACACGCCCATTCAAAAGGACTAGACGCATGAGTGCGCTATATAAGTTAGATTTAGTATATAATTTTACATAAGCATATGCATATAATATAAAAACTATATATACACATATATTTTTAGATATTTCTAGACATACATATATGCATATAATGTAAAATATCTTCAGTGATATATATTATATTTTTAGCTTTATACTCATAACTTATATGTACACGATCATAAACCGAATCTGTAGCTGAATCCGTTTGCAGCTTCGTGTGGCAACAAAAAAGTCATTAAATGAATTCCTGTTATACGCTTTTTTTTTCTTGTTTTTGTGTGAAAATTAAGTGCATAATAAAAGCAAAGCAGCGGAAATTGCGTACATGAAAATGTGGGAGGCGAAAATTTAAGACGAAGACAGTGAAGTTACGCAGACGATGTCGAGAATTGTCATTATTTGTTTATTTATTTTACATAATTTTTTTGTGCTCTTTTCTTAAGCTTTTTATCGGCACTTATCTACCTGTGTATATATGTAGATCTGTGTGTGTGTGTGTGTGCAGTATAAAAATATGTTTTATGTACTTCCGTAYCTGTATTTACCATATACGCGGGCAGTGGGATTCTGATATGTATCTATAACGAGAAGAAAAATTATAAATAGCTTTGAATGCTTTGTGTTTTTTTCTCTCCATATATAATTTAAGAGTGTGCCACAAAATTGGAAGGAATCAGAGGAACTCATTAACATAAATATTTAAATAAGCTGYAGATTGACGATGTGAATCTTTTAGGAATATGGTGTATTCATAGTATTCAGGCAGGAGTGGCTGTTACTTAAAAAGGTGCACCAAAAAATAAATTTCTTGATAAGAWACTCAAGGTTTAAGAATTATTTCAAAAATGTGTGAATAACTGGAAAAGAAAAGGCAACTCAGGGTAGCCAGAAACTCAATATAAAACATACATGACAGAGTAATTAATAGTTGTAAAAAAGTTTTTGGCCGCTTACAGATATTCATGAAGATAACTGTACGAGGTCTTATATAATCTTTGCTGTTTATTTATTTCTTTCTATTTTTTCTATTCATATGCCTGTTCTATTCAAATTAACTTGAAACTAAATTCATTTTCATTGTATATCTTGGGTGGTTTAAAGTGGTCTTGCCACTAGYTCGCATTGTATAGTACGAAATTTCTAAAGTAGGAACTATCACAAACACAMATTTCAGTAGACATTTTGTTTAGTACATATCAACGATATGCAGTGTCCCAACCTCGACCTTTATCTAATGACCTGATAGTTTTTCGAATATTATACAAATTTTCAAATATTGCTTACAGTTAATTCGCTCTGAATCAAGTTGGCTCTATTCAACAACTATAATTTAGTTATCGTTAGTATAAAAGAAGAATACAACTTCCTTATATAAGTCCGAATTTAAATCTTTTATGACTTTGTATTCATAATAACTTATTTTGTAATAATTATATTGTTTATTTGCTGATTTTATCAAATTTTTGCAACAAACTCGAAAAATGTGTTTCTCAAATGAATATTGGAAGCACTAAACTTATTTATAGACGCCAATTCACATCGTACAAAACATGCGATCTTTTGTGGTCCGCATTTAATAGATCCTGGAACATTTCATTGCTTCTGAAAATAAATTTAATATATATTAACAGCTTCCAACCCACATAGCTTCTTTTTGCTTTGTTTTAAATAATCAATTTCAACTCAAAAATAAAGTGCATTTATCTCCAACATTTCTCAGTTGAAAATGAATGAAAGGCAAATAAAAGCAAGTATTTAGTACGCAATAACTGAACTTATGTAGCTTAACTCTAAATATARGGCAAGCCTCCCTTACTCTTACCAGTAGTAAACTACCACAAAGCAGCTACAAAATCTTCGAACTTTCTCAATAAGGTCTTTATCCTTTTTTAATTAATTCAAAATTTACATACTTACAAGATCAATAATTTATTACATATATGAACTATAAACAAATTTCCATCTAGCATTGAATTATTACTTTCACGCCAAAGTCACTTCAAATAAGTTTATCATTGCATGTTACGTAATTTTCATACAACTTACATTAAGTTAATAAACAATATTTTAAATTTAAGGATAGTTTAATGGGAAGTTAGAATTATTGGTCTGTGATAAGTGATTGTCATGTCAGAATTTTATAAAGGAAATCATTAAAGAGTTAAAGCGAAAAGTCAAGTCTTCAAAAATAACAATATTTAAAGGTCGCATGAACGCTCCTTAAACAAAACAGAAAACATCCACGCAGTTCGGTTTCATAACACAACATATAAAAAATTTCTGAAGAAGCAAAGCAGCTACAARAAAGTGCATATATATGTACATATGTAYGTACACAAAACATTAAATATAAATTTAAAACAATTATTGGACAAAATATAAAAAACAAATCACTGTTTCCCAATAAACCAAAAGAGAAATAAAAATTTCGCGACAATTGATTGTTACTCGCGAAACTCAAGCAAAAAATCGCGTGTGATCAAAACTAAAAAAACAAAAAAACAAAAACACAGCCACCACACCATACCAAAACCAAAAACTAACACCAAATCAAACAAAAATCGAATTCGAGAAGCCCAACATTAAGCAATAAATAGCCACAATAACCGCCACCTCCGCCGCCGACGATCCAGTAAACATGTTGGCGATGCCGACTCTCATGATGCCAGCCACAGCACAAATGACGATCAGCAGCCAACCCCTGTCGGTGGGTGCGCCGCACGCCAAGCCCTACGAGACCAAATTGCTGACCATTCATCAATCGCATATGCAGCAGTCGCATCATCAGAGCAGTGCTGCGGTTGCCGTTAGTAAACAACAACAACAACAGGCACAACAGGCTCAGCAAATGTCAGCCAATCAACAGGCTGTTGTGCAACAACAGCAGCAGCAGCAACAACAACAGGCCGCACAAGTAGCGCATCAGCAACAACAAGCCGCTGTAGTGGCACAACAACAGCAGCAACAAGCTGCCGCCGCTGCTGTGGCTCAACATCATCAGCAGCAACAGGCTGCAGCCGCTGCTGCAGCAGCTGCTTGTGTGGCACAGCAACAGGCTTGCGTTGCAGTGCAACAACAGCARCAACAACAACAGCAGCAATATCAGATACACTCGCAGCARCAGTCGCCGCAGCAGGTGCTGAGCAGCAGTTCGCCAAAGCAAGGTGAGTGATGTGCGACAAGTGGCGTTTGGGTGACACTTGATAGTTATGGGGGAGTTTGTAAATGTTGTTGTAAAGKGCTTCTGTAAAGTGTTCCTTAAGATCATAAAGCTGACGATTCAGTTTTGGTATTCAACTCAATATAAGTACTGTCGTAAATATCGTCCTTTAATTGTCCATTTATTTTAATTTTAATTTCAAATCTCTATGTATCTGTGTGCTTAATAAATTTTGTCATAATTTTTATGACAATAACTTTAATTGACTATGCACTGTAAAGAAAATCTGCGCCTTTATTTATTGTATTCATCTTTTTATTACTTGGAYACATTTAACTACTACTAATGTTTACAAAATAGGTAGAGTAGGTCATTACTTCTTAATACATTTTAAACGCTGAAGTTGGCATTAAAATGCTGTCCTACTGAATATGGTACAACATTTTGATAGGTGCTTACAGGTTGTCAAAAAAGTTCTAATAGAGTAGTGAATACTATAAACATATAATAATTTTACATATAATATATTAAACATATATTAATTTTACATATATTATATATTTACAGTATGTATAATTTTAGATTTTCAAAAAAATATGTCTAAAATCATGGAACTATATTTTATGTTACATAACTCGTTTGAGAAATTTCTTTTTTGGATATATTATATATTGGTTCAAAAAAACCCCAGAAATTGTAATTCAGTTCACCGGGTAAATGATATTTAAACGATTTATGTATTTTGCTAAATTGGTAGGACTGTCCTTAGTTACTATGGAAAATATGAGCGCGATCTGTATATCAAACTGGTAGCAGCAGTGTGATCAAAAACAGAAGCCTACAAATCGTTCAAGGAGGATCGAAAGACACTAAAATGAGATAACAATCAAATGATTCTCATTTTCCATTTTTACACATATATATATCATAGAATCTTTAATTTAATAAAAAATTTGTTTCTGAATACAATTACATGCTGAAGATATGCGCAGAAATACATATAATGGATGCCAAGTTCTCCTTACGATGTTCTTAACTCGTCAAATATGAAAGAATAATTATATTTATTATCCACCTGTTCATAAAATTTTAACCACCTTCTATCTTATGCCAATATATGAGCTGTCTTACTGAGAATCAATAATTACTTTATTTTAATACAAGAGTGTCTTTAACCTTAACAAGTATGAACAATAATTTCGGTAACCTTCTAAGTAGTGCTAATTTTATATTAATGCTTTTTTTAGTTATTTTTTTTTTAATTTTTTTGCAATATAATTTAATTTTTAATTGCTCTCTTTTAAATATATCTAAATAATTATGACAAAAAATGCGGCAGCTGAATTTTATAATTCATGAGTATGTATTTACCAATCCCACATATTAAACTTTTTCGAAATATTTGCATACATAATAGTTTGGAGCAGTATCTTTCTTAGTTTAAAGTTCAGCAGAATAAAATTTCAATAAAAAGATTATGAAAGATAAACGTAATATTAATAGATTTTCAAGAAAAAAAAAAAAATCAGTTCTCTAACCATAATGAAAACCCTGATTTTCTCTGCCGTCCAGCAAGGCCATTTTCCCGAAAATATATTCACCTATAATCGAGTGAAAACACGCAGCGGCTTGGCTGGCATTAGACTCAATGTATACCATGGATATTATTTATTTCACTAAAATGTTGAACCTTTAAGATTGAAAGAGATATAGATAAGATCCCTTTTATAGCACTTAATTAACCAAAGTGAAGTAATTTCGATAATAGTTTTTGTTCGTTTTTTTACACATTTTCTCATAAAGAGGTTCTTATTCACCAAATGGAAAATTGTTGTACTTCTCAGGTGCTTTAACAATTTATTTACTTATATAATGCGAAAACTTACAAATTGAATATTGAAAGTGGCGTTCTGTTGTTGATAAAAGGAAACTATTATTAGCTCATAAGTTGTAAATAAAGCCACAGCTAAATGAAGTCTATACAAGATGACAAGGTGCCCCCTGCTGTTGAGTTTCTTTTTTCATTCGAGATGGAGAACTTTTGAAAGTAAATTGATTGTACTTTATTATTTGTTATGCAAAATCTGTCCTATAAATATGAGGATTGTGTACAAATTTAGTATTTTTCAAAACAAAATCCGTATTTTAATATATATTCATAATATATGTAATTGTGTTAAATTGCTAAACATCAACCACCGACAAATGTTTGGCTCAAACCATGGCACCCRTGTCCGATTACGGGATCCATGAATTATTTACTCAATCTCACATATACGAGTTTGCAATCTCGCCATATTGAGTTTCATAACGCCTTGTGACAAAAAAGTAAAGCAACTGGAAATAAAACGCATCCCCACCAGATGTAATACACTTATGCCAACGATTTTWCCAGCCCTCGAAACCTTCAGCAGATAAGAAAATGACACACGGAGCAAATTCTAATGAATATGGAGATTGATCGATAGTATACTATACATTTTGGGTTTGGCTTCAAATTTTCAGTGTTTCTATAGATCATGGCGCAACAAGGTCGGAAATGAATAATTATAATATGTGATATTGCAGGTAGTTTTCACTAATACTCAACTCTATTCGTACCCAAAATAATTCATTATACACATAATAACACAATTAAGCAAGAAAGACGGCAGATTCCAATTTATACTTTTGGGCAAAATGACATATATCTCGGTGCGAAGCAAATGCTATCAAAAACAGTTGCGATAATTGATGAAACTTCGTAAAACTCTTGAAAATAATTAAATGATCTGTGTGTCACCACCAATTTGTGGTATGACTTTTGAAGAAACACTTTTCCGGACCAAATGACTACAGTTATTCCTATTTCGTAGCTGAGTACTTGACACCAAACTGCACTTAACGCCTTATTAAATATTTAAAGTGAGCCACCAACATATATAGAATAATTTTGTGCGCTCACAATGCAAAAGATGGTTGTGTATAAGCATCTACCTATACACAGGTAAGTACAAACATATAAAGAGTGGTTATCCGAATGGCAGATTAAAATCTGTAAGAATTTCACGTACAAGCCATGTTTGTTAAATCAACTGATGCCAAAATGCCTGTGCACCCAAACAGTGATTGCTTACCGTGGCACACCCACCAACAGCCCACAATAGCGGTGCCAACCAGCGGCTTTAACCGACAGCGTTGCGAAAGGTGCTCATATTTACTTGTGAAATCACACACACATTCMWACATAYATTTGTGTTTCCATGTGTGTGCCTGTGTGTTGCTTGTACAGCGGTTGGGCTGACTGACTGTTTGGCTTGCCTGACATGTGGAAAAGTAAACGAAAATCAATTTGAAATTATTGTCGATTTCCAGATGCTATTGATTTCGGGGATGTCCGGGACGCAGCTGGCTGATTTTGTTGGCACTAGCATTAGCGTTGGCATGGCATCAATAGCTGGAATAAGTAGCAGGCAACCTACTTGGACGCTCGGTTGCGCCAACTTAACGAAAGACAAACGAAAACAATTCCCAAAGAAAATAAGAAAACAAATAACAAAATGAAGAGTGTAGAAGGCGGGTGGAAAAAAAGTAAACAAAACAAACAAGAAAAGCTGAAGTCAAAAGTGGCAGCAAACTATGACGTTAAGCAAGGTGAAGACGCTGAGGTAGCGCGCCGCATGCGGGTGGCGGGAAGCGGTAGATATTGATAAAGAAAAGCTGCTGAAAGCATTCGAGAGCAAGTGAAAGCCAGTCAAGAGCAGACAAGCCGAGTCAAGCCATGCCGAGCCAAGTCAGCAAGTCCAGCGCAGACCGAAACTGTTCGAAACCTAACCAAATAGATTTGTTGCGGGGCAGCAAGTATGTGGGCAACAGGAAATGGCAAAATGCGAAAGACAAAAAAAAAAAAAAAAAAAAAAAAAAAACAAAAAAAAAAAAAAAAAAAAAAAAAAAAAAAAACACAAAACATACGAAAAAGTTCAAGAAAAATTTGATTGAAAGAGACCAACGGCATATAAAAGTGGGAGCGCTGCTACGGCAAGCAAGTGGGTTTCAATTTCATTTGTCTGCATTACACTGCTTCTAACATACTGTATTATACATATAAGTAGGTGTACACATTTATACATTTAAGTAACTATATAGATATCGACTGGTTGCTGCTTTAGCTCAAGCATGCCAGATTGATGCTTAACGGTAATTTAATTTTCAGTTCAATGGGATTTAATGCATAGCAACTGCACGAGCAGTAAGTAAATACGCGCACAAATACCTACACACTTACTTGTGGGGAGCAGATTAGAGTTTAGGTTAGCTTCTGTCAAACATTGAAGAGCTCGAGTCAGCATATCAGCCTAATTTCGGTAYACGCTCAACCCACATTGGCTTTACACGACTTTTATGGTAATCATGTTACTGGCTACTAGCCTGACTGCTGCTGCTGCCGCTTTTCACCCTTCTTTTTCTTGGAAGCGGCTTTGTTTGAGTGCTGACAAAAATTTAGCATAATGCCATGTGTATCGCTTTGCTTTGCGATGCTCGACGTGATTGCACTTGAAATTGAAACTGAAATTGTTTGCTCACCAACACAACGATAACTGCATATTTGCATGATTGTTTTTGTTTTTTTTTTTGCCACTTACACACAGCTGCACATATAGTATACATGGCAAGCATATGTTTATACAAGCTTATTACTTATATGCAAAATTTGTGCTTACTGCCAGCATTTGTTGTTGTTTCGAAGAAAATCAATAAGCTGCTGCATGGAGCAAGAAAATCTGCCAATAAATACATGTTTACAAATGCATAAAGAGCTAAGCAAAAAATGTTATACATATATACACACTGTTATATAATATGATTTCTCAACAGCTATTGGCTTTAAAATACACTTGTGCAGTAAATTGCTGTCAACCAGCTATTGAGCATTGAGTATTGACCAAAATGTTGCTTGCTCGAAGTGCACTCACTTACAAGTACAAACACATACATAGGTATATGTGTATGCCTTTATGTAAAAGTGACAAAAGCTTGTTGTTATTTTACTGAAGTTTTTCGCAAGAAATATCTTCGCTTTAGCTGGCTAGTAAATATTTGTAAACTTCAATGCGTAAGTGTTTTGCTATCGTTGCGTAAGAGCTATCGTCGAGTGCGTAGTATTGTCTGCTGTAGTAGTTGCTCCTAGCAAKCTGACAGCATGAGCTTGTTGATGCGGCATGTTGCAATGTTGCAACAAATATTAACAAATTCGATGAAGTGTGTATGTGTGGATAGGAGTTTTTAGTTTTTGCATTAAAAATACAGTTATGTTGGTCAGCTTGTACTTTTATTTATATAATATGAAGAGAAGCTAAGGAAGCTAAGAGCTTTTGCATGATGTATCAGCAACGAATATTGTCTGCAATTTAARGACATTGGCTGACATATGAGTTGTAAGCTGTCTATAAAAATCAATTGGACAAATTGTGAAAAAGTACTGATATTATTTGAACTAAAATTTTTTTTTAGAAATTGGACGTCGCTTTTCTTTCGAATTTTCTTATATCATACACAGTGTAGTAGCTTTTTCTGAGATAGACTGGAATCTTTTATATGCCATTAATTTTGGCAAATTCATCGTCTTGAATTAAATTAACTTATTAAAAYATAATCTRAGTATTTTTGTCGATGGAGTCTAYGAAATACTCATTTTTGTTTTACCATACGATATATTTATGGGTCATATTATAAGGCATTAAATMCTAMATCGAATATRTAAATACATCAAATATWTGAAGACTGCACTATTCTATGAAARGCATTTTATTGSCATTTTYGACTTTGTTTAATAACATGTTGAGTTTTGGAGAATTATGTTACACGAGCAACTACGTCTTTGACCTTTCTTAAGCCTTATTAGTTGGGCATTTTGATATTAAGATGATCTATGTTCTTAATTTTCATAATAATATCTATAAGAAAAGACCTTGGCTATTTAAAAATAAATGTTTTATCAACAATTTAGACTTCAAAACAGGAAGCAGATTTTAAAGCTGATTAGTTTTTAATCTGAACATAATTGGGTACTTCGAACATCTAGTTTATTGTTATAATTGTTACTAAGTCCTTTTTCAAGACTTAGCATAGATCAGTATTGAAAAAACAGGATCATAAAATGCCGATGGAGGCTCCGAAATTTAAGGTGGCTTTGGCGTAAGTTTTTTCTGCTTAATTAAGTCGCTTTAGAGTAAACTGATCATCAATATATTGCAGAKTCAAACTTTTTGTTGATAATTGACATATACTAAGCAAATTTTTACCTTAATTGYGTCTCAATTTACTAAATTTACACTCAGTTAACTAATTATCTTTTAATTGGGAATTAATTATCTACCAGTAATTTGAAATAAATAAGATAATTGAAGAACATTCAGCAATTTTGAACTTAATTGTGTCTCAATTTACAAAATTGGAATTGAATTAACAAATAAGCCTTTAATTGAGAATTAATTGTCTGCTTACAATTTGCAATATAGAGTCTTAAAAAGGATTAACAGGGCTTTTGTTTTTGATTTACCAGCAAATATGCGGTTCCAGCTTTCTATAATGAAGTAATTTGAAATGCAGATCATGATTATATAGTCACTGTCTATTGGTGTTTTGCTTWCCGTTACTTTCAATTATGTAAAAGTAYTATGTCTGTTGAAGATGCTTGTTTTTTAAAATCTGTTACTATAGCGGCAGAATTTTCCGAGTTGTCCGTCCTTGTTCGCATAAAAATCCGAGTCCGTTCCGGTTACGTAGACCCGACTGTCAAGTGAACGGCATTTTATAAAGTCTACTATCCACTTATGAAACAAAACAATTATTGATTCATCACCGGATACCTTTATTGGAGGTCCCCCTGTAGAACAGCTACGGAATAAAGAGAATCCAATCTTTTTCAGAATACATAGCCGATAATTAAATGCTTTAAGTTCTGTAGACTTGCATTTTTTTTTATTTATTTACTACGCAAAATGCCTACATAGGTAGATACAACACCTTGACACGAATAACCCAATCAGCTGAAAAAATCCTCATAAAAATTGTGAGGCAATTAGTATCTATAAAAATCAGACAATATTTAAGTATTTACTTTTTGAGTTTATAAAACAAACTATTTTCACATGTTATTAAATCTTAATGCTTTGATTTATAATAAAAAAAAATTTTATGTAGTTCGTGCAAAGATGGCTGGGCAAAGATAAAAATACTATTACTTCTGATTTCTCTGTTCATTCTTACAATAAGTKAAAATCCAAATACTTAAATTTCTCTAACTTTTGTAGAAGGAAGAAACTAAGTCATAATAACCTAGATTTAATAGCAAT